>NC_081423.1:44652781-44875281 GCF_949786415.1 Peromyscus eremicus
CTCTGTGTGTTCCTTTCTTCATACTAGCTCAACAGAATCTCACCTGCCATAGTGATCTTTTCATTCACCATCATATCCTGGGGGCCTCACTCGGCCCATAGTTCCTCTGTGTTCCTGAGACTACTCCCTCATGCCCACCCTATCTTTAGACCATCAGCACACCCGTACCTCCCATCTCAAGTGCCTCCCCTTACCCTGGAGATGCTTCCTTCCAGAGGCCATACCACTGCACTGTCTTTCCCCAATGTCACATTCACAAGGAACAGTCCCTTCCTTCCTCGAGCTCACCAAGCTCTTGGTTCAGGAGCCTCTTATGTCCCTCTGCATCTCACCCTACTTCACTGCAGGTCCTTTGCCCAACACCCATGCCACCTGGCCTTTTCCACCTCAGAAGCTGTCTCTTTCCAGTCCATCTCTGGCCTCAGACACCATGGGTTCATCTGCCAAAAGCTTTGACACAGTGGGCTGCCTCTTGTGTGAAAATGTCCCTTTCGCCAACACTATGAAGCTATTTAAACACAGGACAATTGAAGTGACTTTATGATGAGTAACAGACCCACCATCTACAAATCCACCATCTACAAACTGTGGACATTTTTCCTGCAGGCAGGATTCTGTCTGCAGGTTCCACAAACCAAGGTTCCAGGGTCACAAACATTTACAGACATGTGCAGACTCTTCTTGTCCCCATCCCTTGAGCCTAACAATCATGTATCATTTTCATTGTGTTTGGTATTACTAGTCCTCTAGAGATGACGTAAGGTACAGGAGTACATGGGGTAAACACTATGCAAATACTTCGCCATTTATACAGGGCATTTGCTTGTCCTCACATTTTGGTGCCCTGTTGGGGTTCTAACCACCCAGGACACTTAAGGACAGAGACTGTATTTGCATTTTCACATTGGTGAAATCTTTCTTCTCCTCTAGTCCACCCAGTGCTTAGCATATTACCTGCTGTGGACTGCAGTATGCGTATCATTCACCAGAGTTCTGTACTACTCATCTTTCAAGTGAACATTTACATCCAACAAGATGCATACACATCTGTGCTGTATGAACAGTTTCAATGAATGCATACCCCAACCCCAATCAAGGCACAGAAAGGTACCATCACCTAAGAGCCTCTGGCATGCCTGCCAGTCAAGATGAGAAAGCATTCAGTGGAGAACTTTGGAGGCCAATGACTGGAGCATGTCTGAAATGTGAGAGGGTGCCAGCCATAAGACCTTTGTGTTTTTTTTTTTTCCTCCCCGAGGCAGTTTCACTGTGTAGCCCTGGCTGTCCTGCAACTTGCTCTGTAGACCAGGCTGGCCTTGAACTCAAGAGATCTGCCTGCCGTTTCCTCCCAAAAGCTAGAATTAAAGGTGTGCACCATCACCACCCAGCGATATGTGACTATTAAGAGACATGAAACCCAGGTTTATCCTCCACTCACTGTCATGGTTGTTGACCAGATTGTTCACTTTGTCATGGTCAATCCATTAGACTCCTCCATCTCCTGGGCCTCTCGTGTCCCACTGGTAAGCTTACAAAATGCTAAGCGGCTGTTCACCAGATAGGAAGCCTGCCCCGTTACACCTCCTTGCTCTTGTCCATGAAGCCCCTGAAGGCCCACACTGAAGGCAGGAGCATGATGAGGGAACAATCTGGTGTCAAGATTCCAGCCAGGAGGGTGCTGCAAGGACAGCCCTGTTGGGCATTTTGTGGGGGAATTTTATTGTGTTCTACCCTGAACAGAAGGCAGGCAGGGAACTTATTCCTGCAGACTCTTTACCCAGAAACTCTTACAAGGAATGAGTTCATGCCGTGATTAAAACCCAGAAACTACTGTATGGCACAGACCACCAGCAGGGCGGCAGGCAGGAAGAGTGCAAGCACACAGCGGGCAGCAGAGAGCCGCTGGCAGAGCTCAGGCAGGTTCTGGGGGAGGGGGGGATGTGCCAGAAAAGTGAAGTCTGGGAAAGAACAGGCCAGTTTACAAAAGCAGAAATGAACAGGAACAAAGAAAGCTAAAAAGTTAGCATCATAAGATTAGGAAGGGACTGGGAAGACAGCAGAGAGCACTGGGTGCTCTTCTAGAAAACCAGGATTCGTCCTGGTGGCTCACAGATGTCAGTAACTGCAGTCTGAGGAGATCTGACGCCATCTTCTGGCCCCCAAGGGTAGCAGACATGTACGTAGTGTAGACATACATTCAAACAAATGCCCATACACAATAAAAATAATTTAAAAAAAAAGGATTAGTAAGAGGACTCTAAACTCAAATTCTAAGACTGAAAATTAAACCATAAAAGCCTAGTCGTGTGGTGAAGAACAAATGAAAAGCTGGATACAACGGTGCACGCCTTCAATCCCAGCACTTGGGAGGCAGAGGCGGGCAGATCTGAGTTCAAGGCCAGCCTGGTCTACAGAGTAAGTTCCAGGACAGTCAGGGCTGTTACACAGAGAGACCCTGTCTTGGAGGTGGGGGGTGAGTGAGAAGCAGTATGTGTCCATGGCAAAAGCAAAGAGCTAAAAGCCCTCTAAGGTTCTGAGGGAAGCAGCCTGTCAGGATTTTCTACCGCTGTAATAAACACCATGGCCAAAAGCAAGTTGGGAGAAAGGGTTTATTGGCTTAGAATTCCACATCACAGTCCACCACTGAAAGATGTCTTGGCAGGATCCTGGAGGCAGAGGTCATGGAAGGGTGCTGCTTACTGGCTTGTTCAGTCTGCTTTGTTATAGCACCCAGGACCAATAGCCCAGTGATGGCGTCACCCACAAAGGTGGTCCCCATTGATCACCAAATAAGAAAATGTCCCTACAGGCCTGCCTAAAGCCCAATCCTATGGAGGCATTTTCTCAACTGAGGCTCCCTCATCTCCCAGTGACTCTAGCTTGTGTCAAGTTGATTCAAAACCAGCCAGCACACCACCACAGGATCCAGAACAAGTCCCAGCTGGCAATATCCATGTGCAGGCAGAAAGCTGGCTCCCAGCTGCTCACAGGACGGGCCACCTGCAGAGCTCGAGGCCATCCCAGGCCTGTTCCTGTGCTGGAAGGCCTCACAGGGCCTCAGTGCTGGAGTCGGTACCTCCCACACATCAACACATCATCAACAGCGGTGTCCCCACCCTCCTGCACTGCTGGGAGCCTGCTGCATTGGAGAAGGCTCCGCCCTCATCAACCCTACATTCTTGGCTGAACCCATGCAAGCTCTTGGTCTGAGAGGTAAGACAGGCCTTGGTGCCCAGAGGTAACAATAACCGGTAACCTGCTAACGGAGCCTGTTTCCTACTATGCGGGACACAGAGGATCTGTGCCCATCTGACAGCCTGAAGCTTCTCATGACACAGCATTTCTGGGGCAGAGATGTGAAAGGAAGTGTGCTGGCTGGTTTTATGTCAGTTTAACACAAGAGACTCTTGTGAGGAGGGGGCCTCAACTGGGGGAGGGGGGAGACACCTCCATAAGGTTAGGCTGTGGGCAGGCCTGTTTTCTTAGTAATAGATGTGGGAGGGCCCAGCTTATCACGGGTAGTGCTATCCTTGGGCTGACAGTCCTGGGTTCTATAAGAAAGCAGGCCGAGCAAGCCAGTAATCAGTACTCCTCTATGAGCTCTGCATTAGCTCCTGCCTCCAGGTTCCTGCTAGGACTTCCTTTAATGATGAGCAGTGTAAACTGGGCAATCCCAGCACCTGGGAGGTGAGGCAGGCGGGTCTGATTGCTTTTGAGGCCAGCCTGGTCTACCGAGTGAGTTCCGGGATGGCCAGGGCTACACAGAGAAACTCTGGGGGGTGGGGGTGAGATTGGTGAACAGTGGTGTGTGTAAGCCTCAAACCCAGGACAAAAGGCTGAGCTGCCTATTTAACATATCAAAGCAGACCAGGCCCCCTGGTTCTCCCAGCATCCCCCAGTTCCTACCTGTTAAAGGGTGTGGATAGCAGCATACCCACCCTCCACCCTGAACTCTCCAGCCCAGGGGCTGGGCTGCCCTTCCCCAGAGGCTCTTCCCTACATAATCCAGACATTTTGTTCACCTTCCTCCTCTTGTACCTTTGGGCTCCTAGCTGCTGTACCCGGTTCCCTTCTCTCCCATCTCCCCCCCCACACACACACATGGCCTAGCTCAGGCTGGTCATGTCCACCAGATGTTCCTGCCTCTGACTATGCTCTCCCACATATCTACAATAAACTTTCTCTTCCACCATACCTAGGAGTAGTCATGCCCTTCCTTTCCTTTTTATTTCTCTTTCTCGTTTAATGTGGAAGCATAAACCAAATAAACCCTTTCAACCCCCAAGTTGCTTTTTGGTCACGGTATTTCATCACAGCAAAGTAACCTAAGACAGGAGGGAGTGGGAAACCACGAAAGCATACGAGAACTGTCCTCAGAATTGAAAGCCACCTGGGCAATGGACTTGGGCCACCATCTGCCCAGCACAGCCTTCAGACAGGCCATGGCAATGTCCACCAGAGACTCAGACACTAGGTAAGGGTGGCGGCCTGACTGCAGACCAAGCTGCTTCCCTAGCCAGCCCTGCCATCTTGTCATATTGGATGGGTAAAGCCAGGAATAGGGAAAGGACACAGCCAGAAACCACATCATGATACAAATGATAAATTATATTTATACAGTAAATAAGTATCAACAGTCAACACAAATCCAAACCCAACCACCAGCCCTGGGACTGAGAAACAGCTGGGTGACTTCCCTAGGGTGTCCGTCAGGAGGGCATGGTGGCACGTGCGCAGCACACACGGCAGTGGCCAGTGCCTTCATGATCAGTGCAGTGGGCAACAGGGACGTGCGCTGGGTGGCTGTGGGAGGAGGGAGGAGGGCTACTGGGGCGGGGCCTCAGTCGGAAGGGCCCTCATCTTCTGCAGCAGAATCACTGGCCCCCAGCAGGCAGAACTGGACCTGGCCTGTACAATCGGAAGGAAGCGCCATCTGAAACGCTGCCCACCTCCTGTCCCGTGATGTCTCCACCTCTCCAGGAGGAGCCCAGTCACCAGCCTTCCTGAAGAGCAGAGCCCACGCCTCCCCCTAGGCCGCTAGTCCTGGGAGAAGTAGGTAGTTAGGAAGGGCCCTTGGTGTGTGGGGCCTAGGAGCAGCAGGTGGGCTCTCAGACTCATGAGGGGCGTTGAGTGCAGTCCTCCTTCAAGCAGGAACCACTGAGTCAACCATGTGTGTGCTGAGGACCAAAACTTTCTCTGGATGCAGAGAGGGGCTGGCAGGTGCTTGGATGCCCTTGGAGTTGAAGGTAAGAAGTTCATACTGCAAGACAAGGCAGAAAAGCCAGCCACACAAGAAGGGGCAGTCCTTTCTCTGAAGAAAAGTCAAGTCAGTGGTCTCTAATTCAGGATTTAATACTTTCCTTAAGAGTGAGTAGAGTGAGGATTTGGAAGGTTGGGAGGGAATATAGCATCAGTGAGCGTCTGTTAAAAATCGACGCCATGTGAGGATTCTTCATCTCCAAAGTAAGATAGGATCACTTCCTGGTCAACAGCCCGAGCGGGAGCTGGCAGCGGACACATCAGGGTCAGTCCCTGTCCTGACTCAGCTTGGAGACTAGCCTTGGTGACCCATGAGCCCAGAAGTGCACAGCCACCCCCACTTTCACACAGTCTCATTAACCTGAGCGTGATGATGGCGCAGCCAGCCACACCTGTGGTGTGCAGTAAACAGAAGTTCTGGGCAATCCCTGTGTGCCAGGGACAAAGAGAGGGAGGGAGGGAGGAGTGGATAAAAACTGCGAGTCACACTCATGCGTTGTCTGTTTTCCCTTTAACATTAAGATGTCAATATACTAGTAAAAAAGCCTCTCGGGATCTAAGCAAAAAGGCTCCAGAGTCAGTTGATTTGGTAATTCATCAGGAGAGCTGAGGAAGGGAAAAGGCAACTGGAGGCTGCAGGGGTTTGTTACTGTTGCAAGTTTTTGTTTTAATAAAATGGTTTTTGTGTAATCAAATTCTGGAATTTTTTTCCTATAAAGAATTTGCTTAGTTTTCCATAAGGCATATTTTTGTCATCCAAATATCTCTTCTTTTAAAGTTTTCTTACAGTTAAGACCATAAATAAGAGAAATTAGACCACTAAAATAATACGTGCCAAGACCTTAATTCAGCCAGACTTGGTCAATTCTATCAAAAGTAGACAGTTAAATAAGAACCACATTATAAAAATATTAGCCAAAAAAAGACTATTAGATAATTTTGCAAACTCAAATATGAAACTGTACTCAACAAAATGTGCAAACGTGCACAAGCACAGAGCCACGGGGCAGGCTGTGCTCTGGTCAGCGCAAAGCCCACACTAGTGCTGTTTACCTTGGACTCCCACGAGTCAAAGGAAAATAAAATATGCACAACCACTTCTCAACGGTCAGTGTGGTGTGGGGCCAGAGCTTCACTTTGTCCACACCCTGAGGATCACTGGGGGTGGGGCACACAATATGATTGTCCCAAGTCCTGGGCGAGACAGCATCCCAGAATCTTAGACAACACTGATAACACCTCCTTGTTCAAGACCTCAGTGGAGCACAGTCAGAGCTGAGCACTTAGGAAGAGAAACGGGGCCCGGCTAGGACAGTGAGGCCACCCCACCTGTACTCCAGCCTGAAGGTCTGGACTATAGCAACCACCCTTTCACCAGGAAGCTGGACCTGAAGCTCTAACACCCCTACCACCATGTTCTCAGCCACTACACAAATCAGAGCGAGCCCCCACTTGACGTCCTTGGGCTCGGCACTCTGGGTGTTCACTCAGGCAAGTCCCAGCCTGGGTACTAGAGAAGGAAGGGGTTGGTTGTGCCCGTTGCCTGAGCTGCTGACGGGGGAATGCCCACACTGCCTACCATTTTCATTGCTGTAGGGCCTAGTGGGGTCAATGAAGAGCCACTGGCCCCCAAGGCTGAGTGTGGGGCTACTGAGGTCACGGGGGCCACAGGCTCTACCCCTGGACCAGATCCAAAAGATGCACTGCTCCCAAGGACAGGGCTCCCCCGAAGCTGGTTCAGTGTCAGCGGCTGGGGCTGGTTGACCTGGAAGGGGTTGACAGGGGCTGGGGTGGCAGCACCTGATAAAAGAGCAAGGAGAACACAGCTGAGTCACTGGAAGGCACGACCCCCTCAGGACAGGTGTACATACATACACACACACACACACACACACACACACACACACACACACACACACCCTTCCACATCTGGCACTCCAACACTGATCGGTAGGACAGAATCCACAGGAGACACTGGCAAACATCTACAGATTGCTGAGGCCAAGAAGACTATGTCTGTGGAGTGTAGGACCTGTCCAGGGCTACAGAGCTAAACAAGGCAGAGCCAAGAGCACACAGGCTTGGGTCCTGTAATTCTGAAGGGTGGGTACCCAGGCTGCTGTCAGTTGCTCTGCTCCCTCAGTCTGTCTGCCATTGTGGCTACAAGTGCCTGGGAAAGGCCATGCAGCATCCTAGGATGTACACACTGGCACCAGGAAGAAGGCTTGAGAAGGAAGGGCCTGCTGCTGAGAAGTCAGGTGGCCCACTCTCACCCGGCCTCTCTCTTCTGTCAGTGAAATAACTGGTGCGTCTGTCTTCCCGGGATACGTGACACTGCTGTCACTAAGTCTCTGAGCTCATTAGGCCCCACTCACCAACATGGCCTGCTCATCAAGGGGCAGCGTGAGCCACCATGATAAGAAGAAGCTGTTGTACTCTGACCCACTCTGCGGCACACTTCTACCAGGACTGTTATGTGACCCCAGGTCCACAGAAAACAAAGGTGATCTGTAGTCATATCAGGAATGGCAGATCCAGGTCTACCCGTGAGGCCCAGAATGACCCTGAGTCCACCACATCTGCCAAAACTTCCTTAATCTAGCTATGCCCCTAAAGTCCATAATAGGTTTGTAGGCACGGCCCACCACAGTGTGGGAGCCCCTCACAGCTCTTGGACTCTGGGACTGGGGAGAAGAGTCTCTTGGGCAGGAACAGGCATCAGATTATCTGAGGACTCAAGTCCTGTCCAGTTCTCTCACAGGGCAACTTTCCTCTAAAGGTATCATGCCTTCAACCATTAGGACCTCAGGGTGGGATGGAACCTAGAAATTCCACAGATCCTATTTCTGCCCACAGGCCCCAAACCTCAGCTTCTAGATATCACTCCTCTGCCAGGACCTCCTGTAGGGACAGAGAAATAAAGTCCTCCAGCCCCTGACACACAGAGTCAGGTCAGGGTTGACACTCTTGGGAGGTCTAAGTCTTGAAGAATCTGTGCAGAGTAAGGGCAGAAGTATGGACTAGATGAAGACTCAGCTGAAGGGATGTGGAAAGGGGGGATGTGCAAGCAGAGTGAGTAGGGAGTGTCACAGCCTGGAGGCAGAGGGGACTGCTCAATCTGGAGGGCTGTTATTTAGCTCAGTATAGCCAAGAGTGCGGTCCACATGGGAATGCAAGAGGGTAGAAATGGGCTAAAAGGTTGGAGGTCAGAGTCCAGAGCAAGGCCATGGGGACCCCAAGTACTGGATCAAGTTATTGGGCCTGTCCTCTCTCTGGCTGTGAGGGCCTGGAACACGCTGTGCAGAATGCTGTGCCAGGCACTATGACAAGGGCCCTTCAGCCTCCAGGAGTAGCTCATGCTAAAGCGCTATGGCGTTGCTTCTACACATGGGATAGACAGAGGGCAGCAAAGGCCTCCACGAGACCCAAAGCTAGCACTAAGAAGAACATCCCTGCAGGCACAGTTTCCAGACAGCTTCTACGCCAGGCTCTCCTCCAGGAAGCAGTCCCTGAGAGGGGCGAAAGAGGCAGAGGCCAGCATGGACACTACAGCCACTGATGAAGTCCAGCACATGCCTACCTGGTGCCAGGAAGGGATTGAGGGACTGGGCTGGTGGAGCAGGCTTGGTCACCAGTGAGTCCAGGTTCACCAGAGCCGCATTGGGGCCCAGGAAGGACTCAGGCGTTTTCCGGGCACTGCTAGGCTTGCTTGAGGCAGAAGTCAGGGGCTGAGACTCGAAAAGGTCAGGGCTTGTGGTTCTGCTGTCCTGGGCTGGGACTGAGGCCCCTGACTCGGCTGCAAGACAAAGACAAAGCAAGCTGTCTTCTCATCCCACGTGTAAACTATTGTAAACAACGTACACACACACACACACACACACAAGCATTAAATAAATAAATGAATAAATAAACCAAATGTAATTAAAAAACGGTAAGTGGAAAAGCAAGATTCACACAAGTATACATAGCACAATCCTTAAAAAAAAATCAAGGTATGATTGGAGGTTCACGGCAAAGCATAAACACACCCTTGTTTCCATTCATTTCCTACATTTTCTTTCTGAACTCTTGATAGTAAGATGCAAGCAGACTACTGACCCAGTGGGATATCTCCACAGGTAAAATGTCTGCAGCAGACTACTGAGGAGCCAGTGGGATATCTCCACAGGTAAAATGTCTGCAGCAGACTACTGAGGAGCCAGTGAGATATCTCCACAGGTAAAATGTCTGCAGCAGACTACTGAGGAGCCAGTGGGATATCTCCACAGGTAAAAGCATCTGCTGCGTAAGCCTGAGACTCTGAGTTCCATCACCAGAGCCCAGTAAAAGAGGCAGATGCAGTGCCTCACAAGTCTACAATCCCAGCATTCCAACAGCAGACAGGAGGCAGAAAAGAGCAGAATTTGTTGGAAGCTCACATGAGATGACAGGAAAGAACCACCGACAGACAGACAGACAGACAGACAGACACAGACACACACACACACACACACCTCCCTGAAAAGCTTGTTCCTTCTAAAATCAATCAGGTGGTGATTCATTTTCACCAAATACACAAAATGCCGGGCAGTGGTGGCACACTCCTTTAATTCCAGCACTTGGGAGGCAGAGGCAGGTGGGTCTCTGTGAGTTTGAGGCCAGCCTGGTCTACAAAGCGAGTTTCAGGAAAGGGGCAAAGCTACACAGAGAAAGCCTGTCTGGGGGGGGGGGGGGGGAATGCTATATAGAAACCATCTTTAACCTACCTGGTTTTTTTGAAGTTCGAAGGTTGTCAAATTCAGAAAAGTCATCTTTAGCTGTACCATTGAAATTATTGAAGAGTTCAAAAGACCCTGAGGGAACATACAAGCTAGTGACTGAGGGCATCTCTTTCCACTCCCCAGCACAACAGGTGCCCAATTTCATGGGGATAGTGGGTTAAAACAGGCCATAGCGGCTTCTTCCAAGCATCCCACATCTCACAGTGTAAACTCAGGGCCAAGCCAGAGTCAATTACTTGGACAGAGAAGGCAACAGGTGGGATCAGGGAACATGAATGCCTATCACTGCTTCTACCATCCTACGCCAAACATGATAAGAGCCAGCAGTGTGGGCAAATGTGTGTAGGGTCTGGACACTGGGATAGAGTCTGTGGGAAGTGTCCCCAGGGAGACACGAGATCAGCCTGCCACCCAGGGAGAAGGCCAGAACTCATGTTTGGGGCCCCATGGGAACAGAAATGGTCAGTCAGCTAGCTACTGCCAGTGCACCAGGAGGGAGAAGTAGTGAAGCTCCAGAAACCAGGTTGAGCAAAGGGATCACCTGAGGCGGAGCTGGGCTTGGCAGCTCCCCAGGCATCTGCTGCTTTCCCAGCACTGGAGGCAGGCTGCTGTGAGGCTGCCCAAGGGTCTGGGTTCTTGGGGACAGACTGTGAGCTGGCTGTGGTAGGCACTCCCCATGGGTCCACAGAGGCAGCCGGCTTGGTACCTGAAGAAGTCAGAGTCGAAATTCAGAATAGGGGCTGGAGAGTGTTAAAGAGTTTCCATGTTTTTGCAGAGGACCAGGGTTTGATTCCCAGCACTTACGACAGCATGCTCACAATAGTCTGTAAGTCCATTTCCAGGGAATTTGACATCCTCTGGCCTCCTCTGGCACATGCACAATAATGGTACACATAAACTCACATAGCCTCACACACGTACACATAAACTTAAAAAAAAAATCTGTTAAATGCAATAACGAACTGTAACCTGAAATTGTAAGCCAAATAAGCCCCCTCAGCCCAGAAAAAAACAAAAACTCACAGGTAACTTCAGAAAGTGCGAAATAAATGGGGTGAGGGCAGAGGATACAGTGACACACGAGTCTGTGCCCTGCCAACTGAGGGTGGCAGCTACCCAGAGGGTGCTACACCATGCCAACAAGACTGGGCAGAGCTAAGTCCAAAGCCGGCCAGACAAGAGCGACTGGAGACAGTCCTCTAGTAAGTCCACAGAGGGCAAAGCTAAGACATTCTGAACATTTCCCATTACACACGGGGCTCACAGGAGTCCCCTAAGTCCAAAGAAGCTGTAAGGAACAAGTCTACTTCCCCTACAAATGCAGGCTCCTTCCCAGCCATGAAGCTTGGCACCCCCTCCTACTCTGCTCGGCTCCCCAGAGGCACTCTCCCATCAGCGTTGGGTGGCCCCTGCTCTCGGATGGTTGAGCACCAAGGAAAGAGGCTAACAGAATAGGTGGGTGCTTATCACCAGGTTCAGCAGTAGAACATTTCCAAACTATGAGAACAAACAAGGTCAACTTAGTGGGTCACACCTGCCTTTACAAGGGTTGGACGGCCTGGTGGGACAGCTCGGCCAGTAAAGAGGAGAACCAACTTCTACTAGTTGACTTCTGACCTCTACACATGAACCACCCTACACCACACACATACACACTATAAAAAAAACCTTTAAAGGGGGGATAGGGAATATTTCTGTGAATATCTAATGTTAAATGTCAAGCCTGTGTGTGGATTTTCCAATTACTATTGTGAAAATATGAAACGAATCATCTTTTCTTGTGGAAGACAAATGTTTAAATACTGCACCATTTCCAGGTCCACTACAAAGCACCCTGAACCAAACCAAGCTGTGTAACCCACCTCCTGCTTTGCCTTTGAGTTGATCACAGCTGAAACAATGCAGTGAATAGCTGTACCACACTTCTGAGTTTACTATAGACATAAGGTGTGTGTGTGTGGGGGGGGGGTGTCATTCTTTGGTGACTGGCTTTGTTTACCACACATTTCATTTGTGGAATTTGCCTTTGCTGATCTGTAGCTGAAATTTATCTGTCAAAATGTCCCAGACTATCACTGGGGCGGACCCTGTCTGTGCTTTGTGTCGCTCCTACTCTTGTTTAGATCCCTTTGTTCTGTGCACACACGACAGCTACTGGGTAACAGGTCCCTGCGCTTTCAGCACCTAATTCCAGACCTGCTTCCACACCGCTTATGATCCACTGAGCAGGGCCTGTTGCCCTGGGAGTTGCTTCTAACTTTCTGATATAACCTACTTTTTAAATTTGTACCAAAAGTGGTACATATGAAGTCTATTTTGCAATAGTTTTATGTTTTCTTGCTCTCTAATAAACATGTCCATCCTTTTACATATTCATGGGTCATTCATGACCCCCTCTTCCTACCAGGTCCATGTCTTTCAAGTGTCCTCTAGGGTTATCCCTGTCTGACTAGATCCCTCAGCAGCAAGGATTAAAGTACCCATTCATTCTTGGGATCTCAGATCTTCAGGTGTTTATCACAGGGCTCCCTAGTCTGTTGCATTGGCCTACTGATTTCCTTCTCTGCATGATCTTAATTATCTTCACACATATTATGATAATGACCTCCCCTCCAAGACAGTCTCATATAGCTCAGGCTAGCCTCAAGCTATGTAGCTGAGGATGACCTTGAACCTTTTCTGGTGGGGAGCGGGAGGGTCCGAGACAGGGTTTCTCTGTGGAGCCCTGGCTGGCCTCTGGAACTCACTCTGCAGACAAGGCTGGCCTGGAACTCAGAGATCCACCCGCCTCTGCCTCCCAAGTGCTGGGACTAACGGCGTGCACCACCACCCTGATGGCCCTGAATTTATGATCCTCTAACCCTAACCCTGAGCCACTCTCACTGCTGCACTGAGAGCTGACACAGGGAGCATCCCAGGGCTTGGACTCACTGGGGAGCTTGGGACACAAGGTATGTGATCCTGGCTGTCCACTATACCTATCTTTAGAAAGCCCCTGGGGGACTTTATCACACTATCTCCCTAAGCACACAGATTCTGGGGAAGACCTAGTACAGATATCTAGTAGGTCCCTATAGTAGAGACCAATAGGGAGCCAGGATGCATGCAAATCTGAGCTCCTGATGCACTCAGAGCCTTGCCCAAACCCCTCCATGCAAGAGTGACCTAACCCGGGCACACAGCCCAGGCTTCCTCCATAGTGGCATTACTCTACTCTAACAATCTGCTCAGCATTCCTCCAGCCAAGCCCCAGGACGGTCCCTGTCTGTACGAAGAAACAAGTCATTGTACCAACCTGAGGACAACAGGCAGCCAAGAGGCAGAACACGGGGCAGGAGGGGGTCCTGAGAACAAGATGACCACACCTCCACAGGCAGACACCCAACCATGTCCTTAAGAAGAAACAAGAGAGGGGCTGGAAAGAGAGCTCAGTGGTTAGGAGTGCTTGATGCTCCTCCAGAGAGTTTGGTTCCCAAAACCCATATCAGGTGGCTCACAAGAACCTGTACTTCCAGCTCTAGGGGATCCAATGCTTTCTTCTGGCTTCCATAGGTACCCCTGTATTTGTGGCATACACAAACAAATAAAAATGAAATAAATCTTTGGAGGAGGAGGAGAAGTTTCACAGGCAGAGTAAGACACAATACAAACATTGGTATGTAAGGGGGCAGGCTGCCTACACACCTCACAGTCCAAGTCCTGAAGCTTTCCCTGGCTACCCGGGTTTTGTAACCCTGAAACATTGCTACACTCTCCTCCTGAGCCAGCAGCATACACAGCCAGCAGGGACAAAGTAATCAAAGCTCAGAGCTCTGGACAGGGAATGAAATGCATGTTCAGCTCAAACCCTTGCCAATCTCAAACAACATAGATCATCAGGGACAGACTGTTGAGCCCAAATGAGTAGACGAGTTTCCGTTCTGCAAGTGACACTGGGGTCCTAGGTATATGAATCTGGGACTCTGCAAGCTGATGGGCTGAATTTAGTGCCAAATGAGTAGACACCATAGACACAAGCAGGCAGTCCTATATAGCCAGTACAGATTGCTTCAATCACTGTGCAAAGACAGTGCCACCCATGACCTCTGCTCCACAGGAAAACAGCAGATACGGAGCTGCCCAGCTGCCCTCAGGGAGGTTGGGGCTCCTCTGTGCATAGATAGGGCAATGAGGCCATTACAAGGCCTTTCTATGCCTTCAGGGCCTGGCATCAGTAGGTCCTGCTATGTCACACACCCAATAAATAAAGGCTCATTTAAAGCTCAAATGAGTGAGAAAGGAGAAGGGAACCAAGTTCAGAAAGACAGCAGCTTCCGCTTCCTCTGTAGATCCATTCACAGGAGTTCAGTGGATAGATGAATATTCATGTGTACAGCCGGCAGTCACAGTCACACAGGGGTCATCAAGAAGCCAGAGCACACCTGCTACCGCCAGGCGGAAGTTAGGCTCAGTCCTGGCCTTGGCTCTGGTGGGTGGGTAGACAGTAAAGGGGACAAGCCAGCCAAGGCCTTCTGAATTGCCAGGCTGTGAGGCCTCTTCAGACCAGGTGGCAGCTTTGTGTGTCTAGAACAGAGGAGGAAGTGCCCTGCTGACCTGGCAGGCTCCAACTTCCCTCCTCTGGGCTCTTAGCATTTCCTCCCAAGGCCACTTGGCTCAGCAGTCCCCAGTGCTACTTGGAAAGAACTGGTAATAAGGGGACCACTACAAATGGTGGCTTTCAGCAAAGCATTCCTTTCATGCAGAGAGCAGCTCTGTGCTGTGGGAGAGGCTCTAATAATTATGAGTACCATGGGACTGAGGGGTGGCTCTTACACTTGGGTTTTAGCAGAGGCTAAGCAGTAAACCTGTATGTACCACATGCTTGCTCTGCGGTCAGTCAGCTCAAAGGTACAAGAAGCAAAGCACCTGACTATGTCAGGTAGCTGGGTTAAGGCTCCAAGAACATGGTAACTTCACATCATTTTTCAAAAGCACCTTCACAGGACACAGCTGCTCAAGAACTAGTGGCCCAGCCACACAGTGCCAATGAGTACCATGTGAGGTGATTTCCAATGATACCCGGGCACATACACGGCACAAGCTGGAACAATGTGACCTGAATTAGGTTAAAAATTAGGTTAAAAAAAAATGTGTGTGGGGGGGAAGCGCAAGTGGACAGACAGCTAAGATTTTATCAACAGCTGGAAGGATGCACTTCTGGAACTTACCAGGCTGCACAGCTTTCCAGTAATCCAGGATGTCCTATCATAAACTGAGCTGGTTCTTCCCTAACTAGCTCTGTGACTCTGGGGAGAAGAACAACCTTTCTGGGCTTTGGTGGTCTGTGTATTCCTCCAGCCCAAGAAACTTCATGTGCTAGGAATGTCACCCCGAGTAAACCAATTCTGTCATGTTCATGTTTCAAATCTGACTAAATTTCTCTCACATTTACCCATAAATAAAACTCAGAAATGCAACTCATTAAATACTTACTATTGCTTTAAATGCCAAATGGAGAGTGTCAAATGCGTGAGAGTGAGCAAGTACACAGAAGAAAAGCCACAGGGCTCAGCCCTCAGACAGCTATCCATGAGCAGCACCTATGTTCAGAATAGTTTTAATCCTCACCAATATTTAAACAATAGGAAAGTTGGATTCATAATGGCCAGAAACTAAACACAATGCAAATGTACATCAGGAGGGGAATGTGTGAATGATGTACCACATCCACAGAAGATATTTCTGGCCCGGAAAGGACTAAACTGTTGCCACACTGCAGACAAAACTTTTAACAAATGAAGGCTCCAGTGATGTGGCTTTGTTCACATGATCTGTCCACAGCAAAGTCTTTAGGAACAAAAGCAGAACAGCAGGTCGGCGGAGCTGAGCGCAGGTTCTTTCTGGGTAATGGCAATGTTCTATCTCATAGTAACAGTTATGTAGCTCTACAAATGTGTGGGTTTTTATTATTTTGTTATTGCTTTTATTATTTTTATTATTTATTGTTTTGATTTTTTAAATACTCCAGCTTCAAACTGTCAGAATGGTAAATTTCATCTCTGTTTAAAGATTAGGTACAGGACACATCCCAACAGAGTATAAGGTACCTGTCCTCAGCAGGCCATGTCCTACTTCATGCTTCCTGGCACAGCTCCTGGAATGACCCTGATCCCACCCACCAGGAATTCTCTAGCTGGACTTCAAGAATGGTCATTTGACAAAGAGACTGTGTTTCAGATTTGGGGGGAAATATCAAAGTCATTCCCTGAAGGGCTACTATCCTTGGGGAACACAGTAACTTCTGTATCTGCCTTACAGCCTACACTCTGTTCCTCAAGAGTACAACCACCACAGGTTTCCTGATCTCCAGAAAATGAGAACTTAGGTTAACACCACCTGGCCCAGTTAAGTGGGCAGGCTCCACATAGTCACCGTGACCAGCAGGATGCCAACGGGCATCTGAGGCTGACTATCCTGTGGACCAAATGAAAGCATTTGCAAGGTGTACGTGAGTCCCTGAATAATCTGACCCCCACTCTTGTCCTCTCGCCTTCCTACCTGCTGCCACATCACAATGCACAGGTCCCTGTGTCTGGATTCACTCTCCCTGCAGGAATTCCATGCCTTCTGACACTCTCTTCTATAGAACACTGTGCTTCACGATGGCACCCACCTCTAAGATGCTCACCTCACTGCTCTGACCTCAAGAGGCCCTCACTAAAGCCTGGCTCACACAGCACTGCTACCAGCTATCCCCATCCTGCCAAGGACAGAAACCATTTCTTATCTGTGTGTCCCAGGGTCTTCACGTGGCAGAATAAAGCCTGGCACTTGCTCTATATTAACAAATGTCCTGAGAACTGAGCTGAGTACAAAAGAAGGTCCAGTTCAGGGAAACAAGAACTGCAAGTGACACAGGCAAGATGCCACAAAACACATACACCACAGGCATGTCCAACAGGACTCAGAGCACCAGGCCAGAAGCACAAATACCAAAGGCCAAGCTCCCTACCAGCAATTAAGAAACTTCATGCGCCAGGAATGTCACCCATAGTGAACCAATTTTGCCATGTTTGTGTTTCAAATCTGACTAAAAAAATCTCTCATGTTTACCAATAAGCAAAACTTAGAAATGTAACTCATTAAATGAACTTACTATTGCTTTATTTAACAAGAACAGTAGCCAATGTGTCCGCTCTTCAGTAGCAGCGGTGGTAAGCACAGCTCATTTCCAGCTCACTTGAGGTTTCTCTCTGTGTGTATTATGACTACCTGAGCTTGAGCTGGGTACAATTCTAAGAACTGAAATGTGCCTTAAAGCAGGGACAAGTCATTTCTGGTGCATGGATGAAACAGTAAGGAAGTCAGCTTTCCTTCTCCCAAAGTAGAAAACCAGTCAGAACAGAAAACAGGTACTGCTGTTCTGTCCCCAGGAGGATGAGCTCCTTCCTGCTCAGTGTCAGTGCTGAGGATCAGACCAACCTGAACTCCCACAAGGAACCCAGCCAGCTGAGAGAGAGAGAGAGAGAGAGAGAGAGAGAGAGAGAGAGAGAGAGAGAGAGAGAGAGAGAAAGAGAAAGAGACAGAGAGAGGGGGGAGAAAACACCTTTCCATCAGAAAGGCAAGCCTAGGAAACCAACAAGCTATTTAGTTACCAAATGACGGCCAGGGGTCAGAAATGTTCACAGGAGCCGCTGTTCCACTCCAGGGGTTGGTCTGGTTAGCAGAGGCCCCTGGACCCCAGGGTTCAGTTTTCTGGGTAACAGGGCATGAGCTGGGAAGGGCATCCATTAAATCCAACAAAGTAGTCTGCTGTGAGTGGGAGCCTGGCTGTTTAAAAAAAAAAAAAAAACAAACCAGAAGGAATGGTTTCGCTTGGTTACAGTCATAGCAAATATCCACATATTAAGCACAAATATTAGTTCTTACCACAGCACAGGCCTTCTGGGCGGAAGTTCTGAAGGACTTGGAAACTGAGCTGCTGCAACCCCAAGGCTCCACTAGAGTTCCTGCTTCCCAGAGAAGCCAGGAATCCAATACACCAAGGTACTTACTATTTGCCAAATGTCTATAAGTTGTAGGGAGTTTTCAGGGCTCCCAAACTCTCTCAGGATAATGCTGGGATGGCCCAGACTGTGATCGCCCATAATCCCCCTCTTCACCTGCTTTGGTTTCCTAACTACAAGCACTCAGTACCCACCCCGAGAGAGGGAGGCTCCTCTCTCTCTCTCTCTCTCTCTGTCTCTCTTCCTCCCTCCCTCCCTCTCTCCCTCCCTTTCCTGTTCCCACAACATCTGTCATCAGGATGGGGGGCAGGGGGGATTATAGCTAGTGAAGCCACTGGAATTCTGGCCCGGGGGCAATCTCTCTGACTGGATGGTAACAAGTTTGTCAGAAGAGAGCCACATTCTGGTCACCTCTGTATCACAGCCTAGCAAAGTAGGGGAGATGGAGGACAGGTTGGGAGGGATGGAGACAAATGGCTTTTCTGGGCCAAGGAATATCCCCAAGTGCCACTGTGAGTGAGACAGACATGGCTGCTGCCATCCTCCTTTTTTACAGGTGGCATCAAGTGTCTTCTCTTGGTTGCTGTGTTTTTTACTGTATTCTCACTGGAGTTCTGTTCACCGCAGCATGGGTTCAGTGTCGAGGTTGGCATCCTACCATCCTACCACGTGCCCCACCCTAACCACGTGTCCCTCCTTCACTGTATATCCCAGGCGGACCTGGAACAACTTCAAACATTTACCTTGCAGCAAGCCTTCACCTCTTTCTTTTTGGGGACTTGAACTGTCTCTCTCCGGCTTTCTTCCAGAGCCATCTGCAATCTGAGGTCGTCACCCCGCCTGAGGCGTTCTTCCTGGAGTGGGACAATGGAGCTTGAGGCTGAGGGTAATGTTGACAGCAACACAGCAGGGCACGAGGCCACACTGGCCAGCAACAGGAAAGGCCCTGCATCATGTGGCATTTCAAGGGAGAATATAGTTCAGCTGGAAACAATAGCTTTCCATTCCCAGAGGTTCCTCCTTCAGAGGCTGTCTGAGGTCATACCAGCAACACTCAGGCACCATTAAAATGGGGAAACAAAACACTTAATCTAAAATAGTTCTTTGGGCCTGGAAAGATGGCTCAGTAATTAAGAAAGCACTTGCTCTTACAGAGGACCCAATATCAATATGCAGCACCCACACAATGGCTCACAACCATCTGTAACTCCAGTTCCAGGGGATCCAACAGGCACGCATGTGGTACACATACATGCATGCAGGCAAACCATTCATCCACATAAAGCAAAAGCAGTGTCTCCTTACAAAACACAAATCTGACAACCAGGAAAGGAATTAGAAAAGATGAAAAATCACACATCATTCCAATCCCCACAGTGGACACTCCCTGAACAACTGACCAGTTGTATCATTTCTAGTAGAAACAATTCATCCTATTTATTTAAGGCAAAGTCACTTGCAAAAGACAGGCCTGCCCTAACATCTATGTGATTAAAACACACTCTTGGGTTTTAGCTAAAAAGGCTAAAGCCATCCACCCATCCCAGAAACTTGCAGTGAGACCTCCTGGGCACCTTGACCCCTGAAGCCATGAGCTTCCACATGGGCAGATTTAATTAATGGCTGCAGGTTCTCTACAGGGGGCAGAGGCCATGATCAAAGCTGCCCATTGTTGCTGTTACAGACATACCAACTATGGCGGCCAAACCTCTCTGTGTTCACATTTAACACCCAACATTCTTCTCTCCATACGAGGGGTGTACCTTGCTGCCTCTGGCTGTCTGCTCGCTTTCTGATGACTGAAAGCAAAGGGACACTGTCTAAAGGTGTTTGAATTGCCCCTTTCGCTCCTCCATTTTAAAGTAATGCATGCTTAAAAACAAGTTACAGAGGGGAACAAAACCACACACAGGCTCAATATTAGTGCACTTCCTTACAAAGGGTCTGGGTTCCATCTGACACCACATACTTTAAAAAAAAAAATCTATGCTGTTTCTACCATGCCCGCATGCACTTTTCCCTGGAGCCTCCCTTCTCCCACACATCTGCCACAGGGCACACTGCCTTGGCAGGGACCAGGCCCACTCCACCTACCCCCTCCCCTAACCCAGGCCTGTCCCGCCCATTGCCCTGTAAGCTGGAACCTCAAGGAGGCACACAGCTCGCTCAGGAGTCCCTGGATGGTAAGTCTGCACTGGAACTTCCAGGAGGCACTCAGGGTTAGCTGCTTTTCTGGACACTGACCTTCATAAAAACCTTTCCTAGATATAGCTCTGCCTGGTCTAGGGGATGAGAATACACTGTGGCCACAAGAGCAAACACATCAAGTAAGTGCCTTAAAGACAGGGCTGTGTGTGTCATCCTCTCTGGGATCCATACCCCTCCCCCGGGAGTACCAGGGTGAAGACCCCATGGCATGACCACACAAGCACTGACCTGTTCCGCCACCTCTCTGCTCATGGCAAGTGCCAGCTGCAACTGCAGCTCCTCTTCTCCACTCGTCTGTGGCCGGGCCTGCTCCAGCTCGGAGGACACTCGTGGGGAAGTAGCTGTCGGGTAGGGGGAGAAAGTCACCACATGCACAGAGAGGTCTGTCCCTCTCACTGCCAGCACAAGTACTCCATTCTCATCTCAAACCTACGTGGCCCAGGAAGAGGAGAGGATCAAGCTACAGGTATTTCAGAATTAAAATCAAGTGCCAGTCAAACATGGCTGCATGCCTACACAAGACACATGAAACCTTGGCTGGAGGTCATGCCTCAGGAGGATCAAATCTCAGTCTTCACAGCACATCACACAGAGACCTAAGACAAGAGTTCTGGAAGAGCCTTCAATCATAGAAAAGAGCCCAGGGACCAACGGCTCCAATCAAAACACCAACATTTGGAAAGCATGCTTAAGAAAATGAAGCCCACACCGGTGGTTCTGTGTAGACCCTGAGTGCTTGTGTGATACTGTACACAGGTATGTTTTGCTTCAGTACCTAGCTAGTTAACACTGACAAGAGAGGCTCCTGTAAAGACTATTTTTATTGAAGGGGTGAAAAGCCGAGTCCTAGCTGAGATAACAAACCCCAAAGCAGGAAGTCTACATTCATACAACCCAGGGATCAGATCAGGAGTTGAAAAGCAACAGAATTAGATGCACGTGAGTATGAGAGCGTGGGAGCCTGAATTCGTACCCTCCTCTGCACTCTCAGCTTCAATAAAATCTGTAGATGGAGGCCTACCTCCTGAGGGAGCCACTGCATCTGATGGTGCCTGGCTCAGGTCTCCTCTGGGTTTCTGGGTAGCTTAGCACACCCTTCTCCCTCTGCTCGCCAGCTGCACGGCTCAGCCTTCTGCACTGGGAGCCACAGAGTAACCTGCCCTCACCCCCAGGCCAATAAACATTTATTCAGTGAACAGCTGCACTCATGGATGGATGAGTGGGTGAGTAGACAGACAGATGGACAAGTCAATTTCATAGCTTGGGCTAATTGTTTTAAATGTTCTAATTTGTATTAATAACTTCCTTCTTTCATGCATTCTAGCAAAGGTCACTACCGAGACTGTTCACCACAGTACGCCTCCGCATATTTAGTCTAAGCTTTGTTCCTAGAAGTTGCCTCCTTGGCAGAAGTAAGAGATCAGGAATAACTCCTGACAAAGATGGTTTCTGGATGGTCAGCCAGGTCCAGGTTACAGCAGACAGAATGATTTAATTTGGAATCACTCATGGTGGTGGTGGTGGTGGTGGTGGTGGTGGTGGTGGTGGTGGTGTAAGCCACCCAACTGGCTCACATCTCCTGTCCTAAGCAGGCAAAACAAAAGCTGCAGTGACAAAGTCCTTCCTAAATAAAACCAGACCTAATCCCACTCTAAAAGCATTACACCAATTACACTTTTCACAGGACCTCTTTAGAAATACAGTGTATGGTAATGAAACCACCTCAAATCCATTTTCATGATTAGATTTAACAATATACTTTGTTTGTTTGTTTGGTTTGGTTTTTTGAGACAGGGTTTCTTTGTGTAGTTTTGGTGCCTGTCCTGGATCTCGTTCTGTAGTTCAGGCTGGCCTCGAACTCACAGAGATCCACCTGGCTCTGCCTCTCAAGTGCCGGGATTAAAGGCGTGCGCCACCACCGCCTGGCTAACAACATACTTTTTTAAAATACACCTTTAGGTTGATTTGTTTCCAAACTCACTGATACCAATCAGAACACTCAGGTCTCTACTTTCTCATGCTCAAGAAGAAAAGAAGACATCAAATCATCCCCACTCAGCCTGGAGGGGACAAAGGCAGTGAGACAGAGAGAGCAGCTCTACAGGTCAGACCTGGGGGAGTCTGCCCACTTGGTGAGGCTTCTTTGTACAAACAGCTAGAACGGGAGCCTCCTGATGAAGAGTGGGGAAACGGCTCACAAAACCCCTGCTGAGATCAGAGACAGCACTGACATCCTGTTTACAACCAAATGGGAATCCGGAAGGAATAAACATGAAGGCCACACTGGCATGGAGTGCTCTGCTCTGCAGGGAAGGCTGCTCATTGGCCATCAAGGCACAGGAGATCCACTGGGTCAAATGGTTGGGGCTCCAGGCAGACTTGCTGCACGCAGCAAAGAGGCCTCTTGGGTTTTCAGGGCCCTTGGACACACCTGTGCGGCCAGAGTGGCCTCAAATGCGGATGGAACAGTAAGACCGATGCAAAGCCAGCAAGCACTACAGATATGCCCTACCACATCTGTGTGGAGCTCCAGGACAAAGGGTGTTAAAGGATATTGGGGTTTCATAAACGGAAGCATAGCTCTCAGTTCCACAGGTGGCAGAATTCACAGCCACCATCCGCACAATCAGCTGAGTATGCACAGCAGGCCTTGGCTTACTTAGAGAAACGATTCTAGCACAGAAACTCTGGCCTCGTGATGGCATCTCAACCCCACAAAGAGACTTTTGTGCCCAGGCGCATGACAGGGAACACAGATGTTCCTGTCAGCCAGGCCTGAATGGATCCTTCTAACCAACTAACCTGGCCCTACTCTCAGCATCTGAAGGCTCACAACTTACAGAGACCCAAGGAAGAGCAAACATTTCCCTCAAAGTCTGTCCCTGGGGATTAGGACATGGGTCAAGAGTGCTTGCTGAGTAAACACGAGGATATGAGTTCAAATCCTCAGCACTCACATAAAAAGATGGGTGTAGCTGTGCCCTCAGGTAAACCCAACACTGGAGGTGGGGAGGGAAAGGAGATAGGCTCACTGGGACTTGCTAGCTGCCAGCATAGTTCCAGATTCAATGAGACACCTGTCTCGAGAGAATAAAGTATAGAGTGATAGATAACAGGACACTCAAAGATTCTTTTCTGACCCCTAAAAGTTGGTCCCACAGGAAGCCATGGAATTCTTCCGAACTTGGGCAGACCAGGGTGTCCCAACTTGAGCTCCAGATGAAGCCAGGTGTGGTGACATACCTGTACTCAAAGCCCTGGAAAGGCAGAAGCAAGATCAGGAATCCAAGGCCCTCAATGGCTACATCTTAAGTTAGATGCCAGTCTGCGTTACTGGAAACCTGTCTCAATAAAAACAAAAGTGAGCAGTCGAAGCTCTGCATAGTGTCACACACCTGCAATCTCAGCACTGGGGGCGGGTGGTAGGGAAGGGCAAGGTTATAGACAGGAAGAGCATCTCAAGGATAGCCTTGACTGCATGTTGAGTTACAGGTCAGTATGGCCTGCCCTGTTTCAAAACAACAAAAACAGAATAGATGAGCAAACACTCTAACCAAAGTGTGTGCTCATGAACAGTTTGTCCATAATTCTCTATTATCTGTATAATACACAATGCTGTGATGGAATTCAGGTCTGTTCAGATGGTCAGTCTGGCTGCCCTTGGTGGATGTGGACCCTGACCTTCAATTCTGTTCAAAGACCTGTTTGCTGCCAGTCATGATAAAGTTCCACAACCTCAAGACTCCCAAAATGTCCTTAGGTACAGCCCCACCCACTCCCAGACTGGGACCCTGTCACTGAAAAACTGCTGACTTAGCTGGTGGGAACGGTGACTAAGATAGGAATGTTTCTGTTTTGTTCTGAGACATGCCTCTATATAGTCTTGGCTGGCCTGGAACTCACTATGTAGACCAAGATGGCCCAGAACTCAGTCAGAGAGATCCACCTGTGCCTGCTTCTGCCTCCCAAGTGCTGGGATTAAAGGTTTGTGCTACCACACCAGCTTAAAATAGGGATCCTGAGGCAGACAAAGTCAGTCTTATGTCTACAGCTTTTACATCTGTGAATGCCAACCTTAGACTGAAAATATTTTGAAGGGAAAGATGTGCAGATGTGCTCCCTGGTGCATACATTAAAGCCATGGTTTCCTGGCATTCTCATCCCCAGAGGTATCGCAAACAATGCTGGGCTGTCTTACAGCAGCATGATTGTCAACTGATACACAACTACTGCAGTTGAGGGTGGTTCTGGATCCAATCCTAAGGACAACCAGGCGCAACTATGGTATGTGCAGCTGTTAAAATGCTTACAGGCTTGTGCAGGATCCCCAGAGAGGCTCCTGTTACGACATCATAAGATGGAAGATGCCAGGAAGATGCATATATAAAAGGATTTGAAGAGACTGAAATGCTCAGGAAGAACACACCAACAAAGCCCATAGCTGCCAGCAGCGGGGTTGCAGACACCCTGTCTTCACTCTGTCTCACTATCAGAAAAAGACATCACCACTTGTACAATGGGAACTGAGCAGACTGACTTACCCGGGCTCAAGCCACACCCACTAGTTACTACAGAAGAGGTAAGAGTTACTACAGTCCATGGGAAGGAGCTGGCCTGAACAATAAAGGAGGAGACTGACCACCTGCTGCCTCTAACTCTCCAAAGGCCCTTGCCACAGGCCATCAGAGGAAAACATGTGCAGCTGAGTGAAGCATGACATGAACTCCAACCCAGAGCTGCACTTTGCAGCCTGGCAGCACCCTCACACACCACTCCGACAGGGTTTCTGACGTGAGGTGTGGTCAGGTACGGCCCAGGCTTTGGGACATTTGGGGCCATTTAAAGTTCCTGGACAGGGGCTCAGTTAGGTAGAGTGCTTGCCTGGCACAAAGGAAGCCCTCAGTTTGAACCCTAGCACCACAAAAACCGAGCATGGGTGGCACATAACGATAACTCTAGCACTTGAGAAGCAGAGGCGGAGGATCAGAAGTTCAAGGTTATCCTTGGCGACATACTGAGTTTGAGGCCAGTCTGGACTACAGGAGACTCTGTTTATAAAGAGGTGAGGGGTGGAGGTAAAGACAGTGCAGCAGTTAAAAACACAGGCAGCTCTTTCAGAGGACCCACGTGATTCCCAATTTGGTGTCACTGTCTAGGATGTTCGAAGCCAACAACTGTGTATGTCTTACCCTTATTTTCCTTTTGTCCCCATCTTCTAGTATCTAGCTAATCTTGTGGCATTCCATGTGTTTTGTAAGCCAACTCAAATAATCTGTGAAGCGAGCCCAGCAAAGACATGAAATGGTCATAATCTCCCATAATCACTGGTAAGCCTGCCAGAGTATAGGAGATCAGTCTCTGCACAGATCACTGAAGCTCAAGAATCCCTGACATTTCCTTGGGACTCCCTAGGAAGTCACAATTAGAGTGCTAAAGGCCTCATCTAGACAGGAGGAGCTATCCCATCATTCTGAGATGAGGTGAGTGACAGCACCCAGCTAGGACGAAGCTCACCATCAACACTTTGGTTCCTGGATTACAAAGTACTCTGAGGCACTGGAGCACACCAGAGGCAGCAGCTCCTCCTCTGCTTTCCTCTCCTCCTTCCTCCCTTCCTTTTAAAGAACAGGAACTCTGGCAGTTAAAACTTTCCCCAAGACACCAAGCACCAAGGAAGTGCTTCCTGGCTTCTATCAGGATACAGCAGCAGCTCTGCTTCCAGAGGCCGATTCAGGAGATGAGCAAAGTAACCCATGACACCAGTGGACTGGGCACCAGAACAGGCAAGAGAAGACAAGAGGAGGGAGGAACACCGGCTGTAACTGAGCTGACGCTGTCAGACCAGGGGACAACCATCTTCGTCCCCAGGCCTTAGCCTTGAATCCAGAAGGATTCTCCCACGTCCCTCTGCTACCTTTGGTGCAGATTCTCACCCCTCCCCAACAACTTGCTCAATCTCTTCACAGCTGTAGCTTGGCAAGACCCACGATAGATGGTGGCTAGTTCCTCAGGTAAGCCAACAGTTGGTGACGTGGGCTGCTCACATCTGTACTCCAATCCAAGATGGCTGTCATCTCTGATCTGGAACATATCTCTGAGCCTGAGAGACTCCTCTGGACTACACAGCTTCTCAAGCACCTACTTCTCAAGCACCAACTGCATACCTGGGCAGGTGAAGGTGGCCAGCAGAGACAGGCAGAGGCCTAGCCTTTGTTGGGGAACAGCCTTTATATGAATATGAGCACCAGGGGATGCTCATAATGCCCAGCTGAAAGCACTATCTGGGCTAGAACTAACCTCCTCTTCATCCAGAATTCCACCCACGCTTGCACTACACTTTGACAAGCAGTTCCTAGACTGCTATACCCATAATCCTATTCCCTGCTTCCTGGACACTGAGTTCTGAGGCCTTAAAGCTGCCCTCATCTCCTCTCTACCTCAGTGTGATTCAGGCCTCCAATAAGTCTTCTTGGTTCATCTCTAGAACAAAACCAAGGACTGGTTGCTTCCCACCTATTCAAGCTACCAGTCCCAGCATCTCCTGCCAAGTGAGGCACAAATGCTCCCGACAGGCTCTGCCTACCCAACCCTTCTCAAGTGCCTCAGGTAAGGAGCCCAACCACTGATCCCTTCCTCACTGTGTAAAAGCTAAAAGCCTTTCTTCATACTGATGCCAGTCCACTGTACGATGATGATGAGCCAAGTATGGGACCTATGACAAGGTCAGCACAGTGACAGTATTTAGAATTTCCTATCAGGAGTTAGGAAGACCCTGTCCTACAGTCCCTCCAGGCCAACTCCTTTTGCTCCCTCCAGAATCCTCCAGGACCTCTCAAGGATGTCAAAAGCTCGGGGATGATACTACAAGGAATCAGTACTTATAGGACTTTAAAACCCAGGACCACAGTTTATAAGAATGAAGGGTGGGTAGAAATGAAGGGGCCGAGGGCAAGGAAACCAAACAGAAGCTAGCACTGGACACAAGTCATGAATGAGATAAAGAACAGAATTTGAGAGATTTCCAAGGTCTTATCTACGGATTTGATGGTAGTGAGCAGAAAAGTAGAACCAAAGAAAATCTGGCTCCTGAAAGAAAACTAGCCTCAAACACCATCATGCCACCATAGACTAGGACAACAGTGCAAGATCTTCCCCTGCTCTTGCAAGGTCTGGGGACCTAAGTGTAACCCCTCACAAAAAACTCACCTGAGTCACAGCCTAGGACAGAGAAAAAGGAGAGGAAGCTCCCTGGAGCTCTAGGAGAACCTACCAGAACAGACCCTAAGTAAGTGGTGGCAAAGACATGAGTATGTAGCTTCTATGTCACTGGGAAACCCCTCCAGACAAGTTCTGACCTTGATATCAGCTACTGTGTGAAGCCGATCCTCCTGACCTTTTCAAACATCAGAAGCCACCACCCCACACAAACTCTTAGATGACAGGACACAATGGAAAATATCCTAGAACTAAATACAGTGATCACACAAACACCCAAGTCAAACAAGCTGTAATATTAATGAGGCATGAATGAGCAGGAACTGTCTCCAGGGCTGAATAGAGGCTAGCCACCTTATCAGGGAAACTGCACAAAGGCTTGCTGTTGGTGCCTCTTGGGCAAGAGTAGAAGAGAGAGCTTTCTTCTCAAGTGGGGAACCCATTTATGACCAAAGGGAGATTAGACTGAGAGCATTTTCTTGTGAGCAACAGTGAAAATCTGTTTCCAGTTTAACCTGCAACAGTGTAGCTCTGACCAGGATGCATTATTAATTAGGCAAAAGAGAAGCCCCATTTTTAGTTACCCATTGAATTCAGTCTCTTCAAACACAGTGACCTAGAATTGACAGTACAGCTAACTCTCTGTTTATTGTGGCAATGGGGATTTCAGCAATGATAACGGTCCATTGGAAAGCAAAAATAATCCCATTGGATGCTCCAACAAGGTGTCTACTCCTACACTGGGAATGATAGCTTCCAGTGGCCATCACTGAGGGTCTGCTACTAGCCCAGCTTTCAGAAACTGAAAGCACACATTTCCATCTCAAAAAGCCAAGCACTTGGGTTCACTATCACTGGTGGCCTGGCAGGCAGCACAGCACCCTCCTCTAGTCTGTAGAACAAGGGATATGGGGAAGATGGGGTCATTGTCCACGCCTACCCACTGAGCAGCTCCCCCTTAAGCAGGTGAGAGATGATTGGGGACAGGGAGCACAGGGCAGCAAGCTCCAGCAAAGAGAGGCAGAAAGGAGTCCAGGCACTGGAAGCTAGACAGGACGTCTAGCAGGAGACAGGGAGAGAGTTGGCTGTACTGGCATGACAAGCCCCACCCTCAGCAAGCTGCATGGCATTTCTAGGAAGAAAAGCAAACCGCTGTCCCACCTCGGGCTGCGCGGTCACAAGTGAGGCAGGGCTGGGCCCAATCGCCATTTGGCCGGGAGGCTAGGCCCAGGTGCGGCAGGCAGGGGTGGCGCTGGCTCAGTGGCTGCAGCTCCTCACTCTGACCCAGCATGGCCCCTGTGCGGTGCTGGGGACACAGCGAAACCTCTGGCGCTGTTGGGCGGGGACACACACACACACACATACACAAAAAAGAGACACACCATTAGAGGATGTGCAGCAGCATGAGGGGACATAGGCCAAGGCCACCCAGGATCCTGCCTTAACCTTGCAGTCAGTCCCCTGTGCGTGGAAGTCATGAAGACTTCTTGCTATATTCTATCCTTGGATTGCAGCTCAGGATCAAAGTCAAGGAAACAGGAGCAATCAGAGCTAGAGCAGGAGAACCTCAGATGCCAGGCAGGGTCTATGGCTAAAGAGCTCAGGCATGGCCTAAGAAGAACCTGCTGAAGCAACTAGGCTCCCACACTCCCATCTTGCCCCTGCACCTTGTTCTACCCTGTCTACCAACTATGGAGGTTCTAGTTCCTTTGTATCCTCCATAGGAGGGTCCTCAAGGAAAATAAAACAATTCTCTAGTAGGCTGATCTTTTAAATTTTTATTTATTTATTTACTTTGGGGTAAATAAATAATCCTTAATCCAGGGAGCTTTCAGGTTATCTTTGGGTATAAGTGATCTCACAAAAGTCATCATCATTACTTAAGAAAAGTAACTCAAACTCAAAAAAGAAAATCACAAGAAAATGCTAATCTGCTCCAACCCTAATAACTTAGAATTCCTAAAGGCGGGAAGCCTGACTTTGATATACAAATCTCTCAGAAAACACATTTCTCAAAATTCTAACAGTGGTCCAAAGTCAGACTGAAACATATTATACAAAAGCAGGAAATGCTGGCAAGGAGCAAAACTATTAAGAATGGAAAGTGTTCTGCCATGGTAGTCATGCAGATAGCACGCACCTGTCACCCAGTGCTCTGGAGGTTGCACAAGGAAGACAGCAAATTTGTAGCCAGCTTAGCTACATAGGGAGACCCACTCTCAGAAAACAAACAAAAAGGTTCCTGTTATGCTGACATTATGTACTAATTCCAAAAGTTATTGCTTTGGAAACCTTTCTGCTGCCAGAAGAGAAAACGTATGCATCCAGGGGCTACCAGAACCACCTTTCTCTCTTGAGTCCAGGATCCTCCCTCAGTGGCTGCCCAGCCCTAAAAACAGAGGATGAACACTGTGCCTTGAATCACTTCCTGGCAGAGCCCAGGAGGCCAGCTGGACCAGAAACCAGCTTCTACAAGATCCAAACACCACTTCCTCTCCCTGAAACCTCCTATGTACGTAGGACAAAGACCCAAAGTGATCCATCACACACAGTCAGAACATAGATCAGTCCTGTGCAGTGCAGACCCAGCCATGCAACCAAATCAAATCCCAGAGACTCTTTTCCACATGGGGGGGGGGGGGTGGTCTTGCTGATGCTAACCTAGGGAGTGTTCCTCTATAGGTGAAACAAAGACATCCAACCCTGACACCCTGAATAATGGACTATAATGGTAAGCACTGAGCCATGCCAGAGACCTGCAACTCAGTCAGTAGAAAGATAGAGTAAAAGATTCAGAAGCAGATGATCAAGGCACACTTGTTTCCTCCTGGCTACCAGGTATTTGGCTCCCTGCAGGTTTGGGCAGCAGGACAATTGCTCTGCTGACAGACAATCTTGAACAAAAAAAAAAAAAAAATCTGGTGAGACTGGCCTTAGAGCTCATTTTCTCCCAAGAACTGGAGAAGCATGGGCACGACCCTGCCTGAGACCCACAGAGCAGCCTAGGGACCAAAGACCCCTTTGTGACCACTCAATCCAGATCAAAGCAGCTGTCACCTGGGTTGTCAGAAGCTGAGAAATGAGGACAGAATGCAACCTTGTGACAGCCACTATTTCCTAAGCCCCAGCACCTGCTACTCCATACTTGAGCAAAAGTTGGATATTTCAGTTACTCACAGCCATGGTAGGAGGCCGGTGAGCCCCCAGCCTTGCCATACTCCTGCTCCGAGTAGCTGGTAGAAAGGTTTGGCTGGCTGGAGCCACGGCCAAAGGTAATCTGGTTGCTGCCCACGCCAGTGGCCACCTGAGCCATGCGCTCTTTGGTTTTGAGGGCCTGGACCCTCTCCGCCTTCAGCCGCTCCTCATCCTTGAGGAGGGCAACCAGTTGCTTTGATTTCTCTCGAACGTTGATGCCCTGGTCTTTGCCATCACGGTCAATGTACTGGAAGTCCTTCAGAGTCTGAATGGCAAAGATGTTCTCACGGCACTGTTGGGCCACCCGCTCGGAACCCGTCTTGATAAGGTAGTCCAGCAGTGTCAGTGCCTTGTACACGTGCCGCCAGTTCTTGCCATGGTCATTAAGCCGTTTCCAAACCATGCTCATGATCTCCGAGAAGGCCACTACATTGTAGGTCAGGTCAGCAATCTCAGTCATCAGAGAGCTGGATGGACCCCAAGGGTCATTGGACGTGGCTTCCCGAACTTTGATTTCAGCCTCTGAGTAATTGTTCACAATGTTTTTCATCTGCCGTCTGATAGATGAAGTTGTCATTTTTCTCCTTTGTTAGAACTGTAGAGCCCTTCAAGAGAAACTTTCCTGTCCATAAGCCTGCACTCTAGTAAGTTTCAGTGTTGGTGATGCAGATGGAACAGAAAAACACTCAACAGTCATTTCCTCCTCCAAAGCCTCAGGTCCCAGAAGCTGGAAGCCATGCCCTAGAAAGAAAAAGAAAACACATTGCTTTGGTAAGAGCACCAGTGAGGAGGGAGAGCCCAACGCAAGCTGTGTTAGAGAACACATCCCAGTTCCATGGATGCAGTATGTCCATCCTGCTTTCAAAAGTAGGGTCAGATCAGAAATGCCATGTACTAAAGAATAAACCTTAAACTCAAGTTTAAACCTTAAGCAAACAGCAAGCTATTGTTCCATCTCCTAAGCTTTCGCTGGAGTGGCTAGCTTGCAGACTATATGTTCACTACCAACCAAAAGCCAAACGGAGAAAAATCAGGGTATTAAGGAAGATGTCCTGATAAATTTATTTTAAATTTTAAATACTTACCTTTGGTGTTGGGTACTGAGATGCAGTCCTGAGAGTTTCACATGTGGGGGCAAGAAAGCTTCATTTCAAGAATACCTTAAACCTAAAGTGCCTGTCTATGCCTTTAAAATTGGGTTTGGCTCACAAGCCCCTAACAGCCTGAAAAATTCTCCTTAAGGGCCATTTCTCTGTGACCCACCCTGAATGCGAATTAGTCAAGTCTTGGCTGCTTTTCTAGAGCAAAGCTAACAATCTACACTACTACCATCTCCCATTGCCCCACCCACCCCAGCTTTCAGGAGCCTCTAGCATGTGACCAGGGTCAACCCTAACCTCTCATCTCACAGAGGAGAAGCAGAGACGCAGAGCTATAGTCACAGGCTCCAAGTGCACCCATCTCCTTTCTTCCTCAAGATGAGAAAGAGCTAGAGCAAGGTCCACATCTTCAGCATGGGGCTCTGGTCTAGAGTATGGTGACCACCATTTACCCATTCACAGTGAACACCCAGCATCTAGCACTGAACCCAACATGGAATAAACACTTGAATGAATGATACTACACTTGGAAACAGTATTCCCATTCTCAAGGCTACAATTCAGCAAGAGATTATCTTCCTCATTTGTAAGATAAAGTGTTGGGGAATATTATTTTAAGGTGTGTTACTTTTGTTCATGTTGCATTTGTTTAACTCTGAGAAGCTGTGTTACAGTGCCTGTCTAGAACACCTGATGGTCTAATAAAGAACTGAACAGTCAGCTGGGCAGTGGTGGCACACACCTTTAATCCGAGCACTCGGGAGGCAGAGCTAGGCGGATCTCTGTGAGTTTGAGGCTAGCCTGGTCTACAGAGCGAGATCCAGGACAGGCACCAAAACTACACAGAAAAACCCTGTCTCGAAAAAAACAAAAAACAACAACAACAAAAGGAATTGAACAGCCAATAGCAAGGCAGGAGAAAGGATAGGTGGGGCTGGCAGGCAGAGAGAATATATAGGAAGAGAAATCTGGGAAGAAAAAAGAAGTAGCCAGAGAAGGAGAAGGACAACTCCAGGGGCCACCTACCCAGCCAGATACAGAGTAAGAGTAAGATTTGCAGAAGAGAACAGGAAAAGCCCAGAGGCAAAAGGTAGACAGGATAAGTTAAGGAAAGCTGAAAAAGAAACAAGCCAAGCTAAGGTCAGGCATGTATAATTATGAATAAGCCTCCACGTGTGATTTATTTGGGAGCTGGGTGGTGGGCCCCCAAAAGAGCAAAAACAACCAACAATATTTTGGTGCCCAACATGGGGCTAGAATAAAAGAAAACAAACAAAAACAATAAAGAAACCAAAACCGGGAGGATTCCCAGGACAACTGAAAGCTGGTGAGAAAGCCAGGGCTCTAGCCAGACCTGCTAGAGTTGCTCAGTCTCTGAAAGTGAAGATGGTTCCTCCCATTACAGATGTAAAGCATGAACTATGGAGTCTTACAGTTGTCTGGAATTGACTGGCTACTAAAACAGGCTGAGACCCTCCTTCCTACACATCCTCATGCAGCCCAGAACCTGGCATCTGCAGTGGATCTTCCTCTCCCTGGATTGCTGTGGTGTTTCTGAGCACCAGAGAAGCACCAGACATCCCTAGCTTCCTTCTCCAAGACTTATTCAAACAGGCAATGGGTGCATCAAAAATAAGCAAATGAAAAGGATGCAGAGAATACAGTAGTCATACATCACATGCAGCCACATAGGGTAAGAAGGAGACAACTCATAAAGCTTCAGGTGCCTTCTCTGCTCACTCAAATATGCTGAGTAGTCTGTCTTTGCCTGAGGCCACAGCACTGGCTGCATGTGATGGCCAGCATGTTCTGCCTCTCTACCTATCTGGTCAGCTCTCATGAATCCCCAAAACCTGTCAGAAGACAGATAAAATCTCTGAGACTGTAAAAATCAAAGTGACTGTACATCTGATTTAATTAGATTTTTCACTCACAATGTGACATTCACTGCAGGAGAGGACAGGACTCACAAAAGGAAAAAAGAGACCTCTGATTTTCAGTGAGCATTTCCCAGCTTAACCAGATGTGTCAAAGTCAGTAGTCCTGTTCAGATTCACCTAATGCTCAGAGCTCTGGAATGTGTCACTTGATTTGGGACCCCGAAAATATGCCTGGTCTACACTTAGAAGGCCCAGGTTTAATTCCCAGGACCCACATGAACCCAGGGAACTTGAAGGCCTCTTCTAGTCTCTGCAATTACCAGGCATAGATATAGGTATACGTATAGATATAGATATATAGATATATATAGATGTAGGCAAAACATTAATACACATAAAATAAAAACAAATCTTTAAAAGCCGGGTGGTGGCGGCATACACTTTTAATCCCAGCACTTGGGAGGCAAAGGCAGGAGGATTTCTGAGCTAGAGACCAGCCTGTTCTACAGAGTGAGTTCCAGGACAGCCAGACCTGCATAGTGAGCCCCTATCTCAAAATAGATAGATAGATAGATATAGATAGATAGATAGATAGATAGATAGATAGATAGATAGATAGATAGATATAGATAAACAAACAAAAAACCAACGATAAATCTTTAAAGAGAATAAAAGTTTCTAAAGCATGTGAAATAACCACTATTACAACCAAAACAAAGAGATAAAACTCCAACCAACAGCAAAGCTGAACTCACCAGCTGGTCTGGAGAGCCACACCACAAGCAATATGAACTTCAGGCCTGAGGCTACAGTTTAGTGGCACGGGTTACTTAACCCATCCTGGATTCTATCTCCCATTCAATAAAAGAAAGAAAGAAATGGGGGCGGGGCAGACATGGTAGAATTGCAGCTACTAAGGAAGCTAAGGAAGGGAGATTTGAGTGTCTGAGACCAGCCTAGGCCACACAGTAAGTTAAACACTATTGGGGGAGGGAAACCAGAAAGGGAGAAAAAAATGTTCAGGCTGTGAGAGTTTTAAAGGATCCAGAACTATCTTTTGAGTAATGGAAGGGTAAGTATACCTTTTTCTACACAGGCAATCTTGTAAAGCCCAAATTGGCCTCAAACTCACAATTCTCCTGCCTCAGCCTCCCAAATTATGTATGCCACCACACTTGGCTGATGAATACTTATTTTCCAGCCTGGTACTGAAATATGCAAGCTTTACATGTAAAGTAATCATCCCCAACTATCTTGGAAAGAGTCTATCAGTCTTCTTTGGGAAGTGGACAGAAGGAGGACAGGGACAGAGGTAGGGCCAATCAGAGCACTGGAAACCACAACAGACTACCTGGAGATCTCTGAATAGGACTTCAAACTAGTAGAAAAATCAAGAATGTTACTAAACTTCTGGAAGCCATGACAGGGCCAGAACCAGAGGCTATTAAAAACAGAAGCAAGACACAGTAGAAAACAAGGAGGCATTGTTGGTTTTTTATTTTTTAAATACTCAGTCATCATCTAGGAAATTCACAAAAAGCACTTTTTTGTTTTGTTGAACTGTGTCAAATCAAAGGAAAGCAAATTTTAGAGTCTGAAACAAATGCCATTATTCTTTATGGAAAGGAGGGCACAAGTCAAGACATCCCATCGTGTGAACCTCTGGGTCTACCATGCCGACTGTTCAGCTGCACCGCAAGTACCTTGTATACGACGGTAAGGCATGCTGTTGTGAGCAACACCTGAGAACACACAAAGTGGGAAGCTGGCAACAGCCAAGAGGTAGGGTCTAGAGCTCCTTGAGCCTCAGCGGGATTGCAAATAGAAGCCTAGCTTCGAACCACATGAGACTCTCAGCCCATAATGCCAGGCTGACACCAGGAGAACTCAGTGCTCCTCAAGAACGCAGCCAGCAAAAGTGGGGGCTACATACTCTTTTGCAAGTGACATGATGGGTACAAAGTAACCACTACATCACAACATCTGGGGAGGTGGAGTCTGACACACTTGAAAACTAATCAGAATTCAAGTGACAGTGGGGACTAAAAAGAGACAACAAAAAAACTTCAATAAAAACTCCAAGGCTAGGGTGATATACCTGGAAGCGAAAATTAACCCCATAAAAATGTGTTTTATTTGTGCAGCTGGGAAAGGAAATGCCTTCCAACCTAGAACTGCACAGCTCTGAGCAGCCCACCAAGGGGTGTGTCAAAAATAGGGGCTGGAGAGATGGCTCAGCAGTTAAGAGTGCTAGCTGTTCCAGAGGATTGGGGTTCAGGTCCTGTACCCATAAGTAGCCCAAAACCACCCTGAAACTCCAATTCCAGGAGCTTAAATAACCCCTTCTGGCCTCTGTGGACACCATACACATTGCACATACATACATGCAGACAAAACACCCATACACATTAAATAAACAAATAACAGTGAGGAGACCCTCAACCATCAGCTGACATCAAAGCAACTTTGTGGGTTACTATCAAGGACCAATATCTACTTTGAAGGACACAGCAACACCTGTCTGTCTACACTCCCTCCCCAAACCTAACAGATACAGGTCATTCCACAGATACCCTGGCAATCCAGGCCCAATCAATTAATTTCTAGATTGAGCATCCTTGCCTCAGATGAAAACTCAAAGAGAGGCCTAGCAGCCTCCTGTGACTTTACACATACTTCATCTTTCTAAAAGCAGCTGACAGTCTGTGAAGTGGGTATGCCTACATTTCCACCAGTATCATGCCAATGTGGTCCACATACCCTATTTACCAGAAGTTCCTGGAAGCCTATTCAAAATCCAAAAGCAGAAGTTGGGGAGTAGAAGAAGGCACACTGAAGAGAAGACAGTGCCAATGGCCATGTGAGGTGCAGGAATGGGACAGTGGAGTAACTCGGTGATCCTTAATTAACTGGCTATCTCCTGTATAGGGGAGTCCGCAAGAGGAAAGACCTATGTCTTCTTCAGAGACAAGTACTATGGTGTCCCTACAAGGAGGGTGCTGAGACCACACAGTTCATGTGACGGAGCCAAGCAGGCCCTCCAGAGGACAACAGCCCAGTCAGAACAATATGGACAGTGCCACATTCTTTTCAACAGTGATCATTTTAGTCTGAAGAGAAAAGGCTATTGTGGCTCTGCCTCAGCCAGGCCAGCTTTAACTTAAAGGCTCATAATCTGCTGCTCACACAGAGAGGACAAGTGAAAAGGGAACGTTCTTTATTCCTCACAACACAAAAACCAGTGGAATTCAGCCACAGAGATATGTCCTCTTCCCTAACAGAACCTAGCCACCTTCATTCCAGTCATTTCTGACTGGCTGAAAAGGTCAAGAAAGTGGGCTTCAGAAAACCTTTACACTCAACCTTAAAGGATCCAGAGGGAAGACCAACATGTCTGGGCTGGTCGGCGGTAGGGCAGATGAAGTCATACTTTCACATTTTCCTTCACAGCACCAGAGGGTGTCGGTCCACCTACACTAGCATGGAGACTGAGAGCTGACTGAACAGGAAGAACCAAGTCCCATGTGCTCACCACCGTCCTTCAGGCAGGCAGGAGGTCCTCTCACAAAGAGAACCAGACAGCATCCCTGAGGGTCTGGCAAACACTGCAACAAGCTCAGGGGAGCTGACAGGCTCCACACAGCCTCCTGTGACTCCCATGCCCATATCTCTTCTAAAAGCAGAAATCCAAAACAAACCTATACATAAGGCATTTTCCCCCTCTTCACTCACAGGCTCCAAATGTTTGCCTTTAGGAAGAACAGTCAGTAGACAGAGCTTACACACTGTAGTGAGACACAATCATGAACTGGGTCCAGAGACCTGGCTGGAGCTGTTGCTGTTGATCCAGAGAATGAGAATATGATGAGCTACGCCTCCCACTAGAGTAGAGGATAAACACCCTGACCCCTGCACAAAAGGGCCCCATAAACAAGCCGTAACAAGAAACAACTTCTTTTATCTCACGCCTACCCACCTCCCTAGATTCAAGAGTAGTTTTGTAAATAATCAAATCATGGGCAGTGTTATTAAAATCATGTAAAAAGGCATGCCAGGTGGCATGGTGGAGAGCCAGGAGAAGAAGCAGAAAAACAAGAGACCAAGGTTGAAGGCTGTGCTGGCCCAGCAGCTCCGAGAAGGCCAAGGACCAATAGATGGCTACCACACAGAGAATCTGGATTACGTTCTCTTTGATATTTGTAACTGAAGAACAACATTTGATTGCAAAAGCTGTTGAGTTATGCCAAAATGTGTATTTTAAAGGTACCTTGACTTCAAAATTTGGATGTAAGGATATGTTGCTTTGGAAAGGAGGCTCTGCTTTTGTTTCCACAGAAAGCAAGAGGCTATGGATTTGTTCCAGATTTGACCAGCCAAGACCCCCTGAAAGGTCCCCGATGACACCAAGGACCAGATGATCCAACATCCAGAACCATTTCAAGGCAACTGGCTCAGACGATACACCCTCACGGACTACTCCATAATCCTAAAATTTTCTTTGTGTCCCCATAAGATACAGCACCCCCCCTCCAGGAGAAAGTAGTAAGAGAAGCTACGCCCAAATTCCCAAATATACCAAGCTGACTTTGGAGATGTGTAAAAGTTAAAACCTTCCTCTTTTAAAAAAGAAAAGGGGAAGTGCTGTGGGATGGTCTGTATGTCAAATTGCTCTGATTGGTCAATAAATAAAACACTGCTTGGCCAGTGGGTAGGCAGAAAGTATAGGCGGGACTAACAGAGAGGAAAAAAGAAAGAACAGGAAGGCGGAAGGAGACACTGCCAGCCGCCCCCATGACAAGCCGCATGTGAAGATGCCAGTAAGCCACGAGCCACGTGGCAAGGTACAGATTTACAGAAATGGGTTAATTTAAGATATAAGAACAGTTAGCAAGAGGCCTGCCACGGCCATACAGTTTGTAAGCAATATAAGTCTCTGTGTTTACTTGGTTGAGTCTGAGTGGCTGTGGGACTGGCGGGTGACAGAGATTTGTCCTGACTGTGGGCCAGGCAGGAAAACTCTAGCTACAGGCTGTGCTGGCCCAGCAGCTCCAAGAAGGCCAAGGACCAAGAGTTCTTGACTCCAAAACAATGGGATTAGACCAGACACTCTCTGCCAAACCTTGGACCAGACAATGGATCTTTCCGTCAGCCCATAGGCTCTCCGTGGGGCAAAGGGAGGACTTCTGCCTTCTGCAAGTACAAAGAGCAGCCCTCAAAACCTCATTCCCAGGCCAGCCTAGTCTACCAAGTAGATTCCACGATGGGCACAGCTACACAGAGAAACCCTGTGGGGAGAGGAAGAGGGATGGATAGGAAGGCGGGATGGGATCACCTCATTCCTCCTCCAATGTGATCACAGACTCCATTTGTAGCATGCTATGACTGATCCTACCAACAGCCAGGAGGGACAAATGCCTATACCATACACACCTAGACCAGCCTCTCCACCTAGGAGTAGGTTGTAGATGACCACTACTCATACTTCCACAATTATCCCAACTCAAGACACTTGAGGAAATGTAGAGCAGCCTGGGAAAATCTCAAGTTCCCATGATTTTGTGCTTAATTTAGACCTGGCTGGTGACTGGGCGGTGCTACTCTTTAGCTCTTGGCATCTCCTGAGGAGTAAGATCGAAGAAACAATATGGGTAAGAAGTGGAACTCTCAGCCACATGCCACAGCTTCTAGGCTTCTGGCCCTACAGTGATTTCACACTTTCCCCAGAGGTAGCAGATGGTGGGTACCTGCCCAATTGGGGAAATGAGTGCCTGGCTCCCTGCTGCCCTGAAACTAGCACTTCTTTGGGTCAGCTTAGCCTCTGCCTACAATGCTGTGAGGAGGGGATGGATTCCTGTGGGTGCCAAGGGAGTTACTTCCACAGACTGCTGGCATTGGTGGCTGGCAACCCAAGCCTACAGCTGGCTATGTGCCCCACTTCAGCAGCACTAGAGCAAGAGACAGGGTCTGGGCTCTCCTCACCAAGTTTAAATGACCTAAAGAAACCATTCAAACTAGGTGCTCTGGGGAATGGTCAGGTCTGAAGGTAGCTCCTCCGGTGCCACCTGTGTTTAACACTCCCTCCCTCTTCCTCCGACCCTTTCCTCGATTACTAAACAATACACTGTCATCCAAAGAGACCTCCCTGACAGACAGGCTCCTGCCTAGAGTCCTATCCATCAGTTGCTTCCCCAACTATCTTCATCCTTCTCAATTCCCACCAGGCTGGCTCCTCGTTGTTTAGATGTTAGTTGAATAGGGCCCCCTCAAAAACCAAAAGGCATTCTGCAGGCCCCTCTTCCACTTGATATTTCCTCTCCACCGACCACCCTCCCCTTTTTTTGGTTTTGAGACAGGGTTTCTCGTAACCCTGGCTGTCCTGGAACTTGATTTGTAGACCAGGCTGGCCTCGAACTCAGAGATCCGCCTGTTCCAGTGCATGCTCCACCATGCCCAGCATCACTTGACATTTTCTTGCTCCCAGACTACTGACCCCATACCCTCCCTCCACACTCAGTGACAACAGAGCCCCACCTGTCTCTTCAACACTGTCTCTTAGTTCCTCCTAGTACAGCACGGTACCTCAATCTCAGTAAGTGAACAACACAGAAGCCAAAAGAAAGTCTAGAATGTCTACATTCTGCAGACTCAGTTGCCCTGAGTTAACACTGACACTGTGCTCCCACTTCCTGCTTCTCCCTCACTCAATTTGGCCCCCTGAACTGCTGTAATGCCCAAAGATAAACGGCTTAGAGACAGGAACACATCTGTGGAATAAGGACGTACTACAAAACAAACACCTGCTAGAGCCTGTGCCCAGGGTCTGGACCTGGGTCACTTTGTACCCTCCTAGCCTATGCTTGGCAGTCCTGCTGGCTGGTCAGCCTGGGCAACGTGCACAGGCTCAGCCAGACAGTTCTTCCTCCCACATCAGAATCTACATCTTGATATGTGGCCTGAGGGTAGTGAAGTTCTAGCTTCTCTGGCTAACCAAAAAACAGCTGGTATCAGGACTAGCAAATGACAGGTATCCAAAGAACTCTTCCCTCCCTTGGCCCATATGCATGTCACAAGGAGGCATTCAGCAGATCCTGAGGACACTAGGCAGGAGACATGGAAATTTCTCCCCCAAACAAGGCAGAGGGAGGCAGCCTGGAGATATCTCCTCCCAGACCCAGTATGGAACACTCTCTTCATCCTGGTCCTGACTGCTCTAAAGGACAGTCAACAAAACCAGAAGAGTTCTAGAAAGCAGGAGGACTAAGCAGAAGCTATAAGTACTGACTGCACACTTACTACCCACCAGGTGCTGTTCCAAGGCACTGAAGATATCTACCCTTTAATCTTCATAATCCTATGAGGGAATTACCTCATCTCCATAAAAATGGAAAGGAAGCCAAGGCATAAAAAGGGTAAATAATTAGCCCCAAACTACACCGCCAGCAGTGGCAGGGCCAGCATGACCTCCAACCTCAGGTTTCTGAGCTCGTACACACCCACCTTCCTTCCCTCCTTCCCTCGCCTTCTCCCTCTCTCTCCCCAGCGTTTCTCTGTGTAGCCCTGGCTGTCCTCGAACTCAAGAGATCCACCTGCCTCTGCCTCCCCACCATGCCCGGCTTTCTGGTCACATCTTATTCTTTATGGTTTTAGACAAATCCACCATTCAGAGTCATTAAGAACTAATTTCTCCTGGCTGAATCTGAACTGCAGGCTTAGGAAAGACAGTCCTATGTCAGGGTGTTTGGAGGCTGTGGCTGGTAAGCAACTGTTTCCTGCCTAGCCAGGATCAGGACCTGGAATTTCCAGATCCATCCAATGCAGCCAGCACTGGAAAAGCTCTGCCCCTCTTTTGAGAACGCCTTCTCCTGAAGCAGATCAGGTCAGACTACACAGTGGGGTCTCAGACCACCACACAGACTCTAAAAACAATTAAGAACATGTTTTTTTTTTTTTTTTTTTTTTTCTCCAAGTCAGTCATGGTAGCACCAGCAAACCTGAGTTTGAGACCACCTAGGCTATCTACTGAGATCATGTTTTTAAAATACATAGATATTTGTTTTCCTAAACTTACATCCTTAGGAAAGGATTCTTTTTGGCTGTTGTGATTTTCTTCTGCTAAAGCACCCACCTGGACTGACGACCCGAAAGTCCACATGGCTCTTGTGAAGTGGCCTTTGTCATCTAAACAGCACACATACTGGAAGGTAAACTTCCCTTTCTGGTACCCAATTATTACCATTCAGCACTTACTGGTACGCTGGCATGAGTGTGTGCGTGCATGCATGTGCCGCGTGTGTCTGTTTGTGTCTAAGTCAGAGGACAACTTGTAAGAGTCAGTTCTCTCACCTACCACCAAGTATGTTCCAAGATTTCAGATTGTCAGAGTTGGCCACAAGTGCATTTTACTTGCTCAGCCATCTCATTGGTCCTCCCTTCTTTTATTCTCCTGGAAACAGTCTTCCTATGTAGAACAGGACAGCCTCAAACTGAAGAGATCCGCCTCTGCCTCCGGAGTGCCAGAATTCAAGGTTTGTGACACCTTGCACAGCTCCTCTTCCTTACTCTCAAACACCAGTACTGGAAGCCCCAGGAAAGGAGAGAACAACAACTCGTGTCTTCTTGCTGCTTTTCTGGTTACATAATGTTCTATTTATTAGGTATGCTGGGTACACACAAGGTATTATGGGCAAACCAGATATACAACGTGAAGCAAGTGAGCCCAGGGGCACCATGGCCCTCAATGCCTGAAGAACAGATCAAAAGAAGATCTGCTTCCCTACCCACTTACTTCTCCACCTTGAAGCAAACAGCTTGGGGTCTGGGTCTTCCCCTATTTATTTATTTATTTATTTTTTATGTGTGAGTGTATGGACACATGTACAAGACACGCACGGAGGTCAAAAGGTAAGTTTTTGGAGTTGATTCTCTCCTTCTACCATAACACAGCCTCCAGTTATCATGCTTGTGTAGCCTTTACTGGCTGAACTATCTTGACAAACAAAGAGCCTGGTGGTGGTGGCCCACGCCTTTAATCTCTGAGTTCGAAGCCAGTCTGGTGTACAGAGTTGAGTTACAGGACAGCCAGAGCTACACAGAGAAACCTTATCTTGGGGGGAAAGAGGGGGAGAGTGCTCACACTATGTCACCCAGGCTAATCTCAAATGCCTGTGTTCAAGCTAGATTCCTCAGGAGCTGGGACTACATAACTCACATTGCAAGCCTAAACAACCACTTGTTTGTATCTGAGCTTCATCCCTGTCACTCTATACCAAGTACAGCTCAACCACCTTCAAGCAAGTAATTTGTAAGTCTAATATCATGACGCGCGCGCGCACACACGCACACACACACACACACACACACACACACACACACTCCACTTCTGTCTGTGGATAATACCTGAGTTACTTCCGGATCTCTGCTGTCAGTACAGCACTGTAGTGTACATGTGTGTCTTAAGGCACATCTATGCTGAACCTTTACAGGGACATGTTCCCAGAACTGTTCATTCCTAAGGTACAAGTGCTTTTTGCACTCTATTTTAAACTATTTTTGCCATCCCATTTTACAACATGATGTCATCACATAGATATATTGACAGTTGGAGTTGATAGTAGATGACAAACACCTTCCACAGTGGAAGGCAAGGCCACTAAATACAAGAGATTTCAGGACATGTAAGATATGTCTGTTTTCTGGGTTGAGGGCAGCACCCCACATAAGACAACAGACTCAAGTGGGTACCCCAGACACCTGGTAAGCAGACAAGCAGGCAGGGCTTCAAGTACCCCCTGATCCTGCCAAGGAGAAAGGAGCCTTGGCAATGCATGGAGACAGTAGTGGAGGAAGCAGGCTGGCCAGGCAGCAGACTAGCACACCAGGAAACAGGCAGAGGCTGTACACTAGTGTAGCTAGAGTTTTCCTGCCTTGCCCACAGTCAGGACAAATCTTTGTCACCCGCCAGTCCCACAGCTGCTCAGACCCAACCAAGTAAGCACAGAGACTTATATTGGTTACAAACTGTATGGCCGTGGCAGGCTTCTTGCTAACTGTTCTTACAGCTTAAATTAATCCATTTCCATAAATCTATACCTTGCCACATGGCTTGTGGCTTACCGGGATCTTCACATGCGGCTTGTCATGGGGGCGGCTGGCAGTGTCTCCCTCACCCAGCTTCCTGTTCTCAATTCTCCTCTGTTAGTCCCGCCTATACTTCCTGCCTGGCCACTGGCCAATCAGTGATTTATTTATTGACCAATCAGCAACACATTTGACATACAGACCATCCCACAGCACTTCCCCTTTTATTTTCTTAAAAAGGAAGGTTTTAACCTTTACACATCTCCAAAGTCAGCTTGGTATATTTGGGAATTTGGGCATAGCTTCTCTTACTACTTCCTGCTGGAGGGGGGCGCTGTATCTTATGGGGACACAAAGAATATTTTAGGATTATGGAGTAGTCCATGAGGGTGTATCATCTGAGCCAGTTGCCTTGAAATGGTTCTGGATGTTGGATCATCTGGGCCATGGTGTCATCGGAGACCTTTCAGGTGGTCTTGGCTGGTCAAACCTGATGTATCTTAATCTGGAACGAATCCATAGCCTCTGGCTTTCTGTGGAAACAAAAGCAGAGCCTCCTTTCCAAAGCAACATATCCTTACATCCAAATTTTGAAGTCAAGGTACCTATAAAATATACATTTTGGCATAACTCAACAGCTTTTGTAATCAAATGTTTTTCTTCAGTTACGAATATCAAAGAGAACATAATCCAGATTCTCTGTGTGGTAGCCATCTTTACGTGGCTTATTATTTTATATTAGCTTGCGCCTATTGCTTTAAACTGCAGCCTTCTAAGCCTGAAATGGCGCTGGCGCTATGGCTGTTGGATCTGCCCACTTCAGCTTCCCAACATGGCGGTGGTACGTTTTCCGCCAGCCCTGGGAGCCATCAACTCTCAGAAATAGTGGGTCTATGCTTCTATCAAAGCAGCGTGTAGCCCAGAAACATCTTTTTTTTTTTTTGTACTAGCAAAGGCTAAATCCACCACACAGCTTAATGTGCCACTTGCAGAGGCCTCATTCCCGCCATACTGCAGGTCAAGCATGCCATTATATATAACAATGTCCAGTCCAGTAACATTTGACAAATTCAGATAAAAACTCCATTATATATATTAACAATGTCCAGTCCAGTAACATCTGATAAACTCAGACCAAAATTTTTTCATTACTTATCTTATTTAAAACAAGTAGCTCCTTTTTAAAAGTAGATTCCATAATCTCCCTTTTTATCTTATCATAACCATATTCTCTTTTTTCTTTTCATAATACATTCAGTAGTCTACCTTTTGTCATTTTTATATCTTCCCCTTTTTCTTCATTGTAGATTCAGTGATCTACCTATTTATCCTATTATTTCTTTATCTTTTCTCTCAGAGTAGATTCAATTATCTATCTCATATCTTATTCTCTTTTTCTTTTTGCTTTCTAGGGGTGAAGGTATCTTTAGGGAATCTTGAAAAGAAAATTTTTGGGTTAATTGTCAAGTCCTGTATCATTTGTCCAGTCTCTGCATAATAGGAAAGTTCAGGGCTTGTCATAAGTCCTTGCTCAAGTAGTCTGTCAGGCTGGATCATCTCAGCTAGTTACCTCGAAATTGTCCTGACCAATTTGTAGTCCAAAGTCGATCTTTCCTTGGTGTTAATCAGCTTAATGGCTTTACCATAGTCCATGTGGAATCATCTTTGTGGAGTCCTGTCACCTTTTTGAAGATTTTAAAGTCACTGTTAGGCGTGGTCATAGTTCCCTGCAGATTTTTTTTTTTTTTTTTTTTTTTTTTTTTTGTGGCTCCTCTGTGGTTTGGAGCAATCGCAGTCTGATAAATGTCTGTCTCTCGGAACCATGAACATTCTTCCCTAGAACAGAAAATCTTCACAGCAATTTCTCTCCACCATTTGTCTTGCCAAACTTTTCCAAACTGACCTTTGCCGATGCTTTCTTGTAACACGATGGTCCTGGCACACCAGGGTCCCACCAAGCAGGCTAACCAGTGAGGGCTTACCAGCCTGCTATTCACCTTCAAGACACTTGCCATTTTCTCCTCTAATGGTGCCAATGGCTAACAATGTCAGTCTTACTCAGCACTAGACCTTCTTAGGAATGAAAACCCATTACTGCTTAATATTCGAGGGATTTTTTAAAAAAGATTTCTTTTATATGTAGAAGTGCTTGCCTACATGTACATAATACATGTACATACATGTATCACAAACACAGTGCTCTCAAGGGCCAGAGAAAACATCAGGTAATCTGAAACTAAAGTTACAGACAGTTCTGAGCCGCCATGTGGATGCTAGGAACTGAAGCCAGGTCCTCTGCAGCAAAGTGTTCTTAATCACCAAGCTATCTTTCCAATTGTGGTTTTCTTTATTAAATAACTTGCTTTTAAATTCAGATGCCCATTTTGAATAACAACATACATGTTATCATCACTATAACAAATCGGTTATCATCACTATGGTATAGGGAGGTGGTGTGTTTATTGAGATATTACTCACATAGCAGAAAACTCACAACCCTAAAGCACACAATTCATATTTGTTTCTAGATTATTCACAACTTTGTGCAAGCAACACTATCTAATTTCAGATAATTTTCATCTTCCTCAAATCTCCTATAATCATTACTAGCCATTGCCCGCTGCTCCCTCTAGAATCCCTAGCAACTACAATTCTATTTCCTGTCTCTATAGATTTATTTATTCTGGTTCTTTATTTCATATATATAAATGGAATCAGACAATATATGGCCTTTTATGTCTGGCTTTTTTCACTTAGCATCCTATTTTCCAAGACTCATGCAGTCAGGTGTGGTGGTACACACCTTTAATCTCAGAACTTGGGAGACAGAGGCAGCAGGATCTCTGTGCCTTTGAGGCCAGCCTGGTCCACAAGTTCCAGTACAGCCAGGACTACAGAGACCTCATCCCCCACAAAAAATAAATTAATTAATACTCATCCATGCTGCATCAGTGAGTCATTCTATATTATGGCTAAATGATTTGCCACTGCATGGATGTACCACCAGCTGATAATCATTTGGGGCTACTATGAATAATGCTGCTATGAACATCTACATTTTCTCCCTTCTGAGTATATTCTAAAGGGCAGAACTGCTGGGTCCCCATGTTTACTATTTACCTCTGAGAAATACCGAAGTACTAATGCATTTTTAAGATACAAAACTAGCTGGGTGGTGGTGGCACACACCTTTAATCCCAGCACTAGGGGGCAGAGGCAGGAGGATCTCTGTGAGTTCAAGGCCAGCCTGTGCTACAGAGAGAGTTCCAGAAAAGGCACAAAACTATCCTTCTGGAAAAACCAAAAAAAAATAAAATAAAATAAAATAAGAGAACTATTAAAACTACACTGAACTGCACAACACTAAAAAGTATTTTAGGAAATACTGCCAAAGACAGAGCTACTAAAGCTGGGTTTGTTTGGTTTAGTCAGAATGGTATTTCTGAAATTTTCATCAGGGTGTAGACAGAGACCAGGTGGGGAGGATGAAGACAGGACGCCACTCGAACACCACAATGAAAATAACTGGATGGGGCAAAAAGTGAGAAAAGGCAGGGAAGGTATCAAGATGGTGAGGAAAGACTCCTGACAACCATACATAGTAAGGTCCAAGTCCCCTAACAGGTTTCAGAGGAAGCAGAAGCTTAGTTTTCACATCAGACCTGCTAGCAATGGCAGGTCTGAAAACAGAGGTAGCAAGTGGCAGTTGGCACTGGAAGAGGTGAGAGAGGAGCCTGGGGACAGCATGTTCACCTGGGAGAAACAGGGGAGGACCAAGAGAGTAAGGCACCAGGATGTGGAGTGCAGAGGGACACACTTTATGCTTACACACAGCAAAACATGGATGAGAAGACCTGCCTTCTATTAAGGACCCCCCAAAACAGTGCAGGTGCCCTGTACACATGCACACCCACCCCACAGCAAAACTGTAGCCATTATCCCTCCCTGACAGCACCAATACCACCAGAGATTCTCAGCCTGGAATCTACCACCTGCTGCCCATTTAGTCTGAGCCAAGGCTTGAGAAGCCCAGGAACTTGCCTAGACGTCCAGCACTGCACCCTCCCTCTTTCCCCCTGCAACTCAGAACTGAGACTCTTAGGGGACAACCTCCACACTGATTCAAACCAGGCCTGTCAAAGTGTCTGGCACACATCTGCTACAAGAATGAATGACACCTCAAGGCAATGGATCCAGCCTACCTACTTACATGCTTCCCATCCTCCCTCCTATGAGCTTACTAATCCTCCAAACCCTCACCAAACATCCAAAGCAAGGCCCATTAAAAGCCCACACCGAGTATAAAGCAGTGTCTATTTTAAAAAAAAAAGGGGGGGGGGATGTGCACATCTATAATCCCATCACTCAGGAGGCTTATGTACTATTGTCATGAGTGTGAGGCCAGTCTGCTCTACATATGCAACTCCAGGCCAGTCTAGTCTAAGATACAGATCTTGTCTCAAAAACAAAACAAAAAAGTCTACCATGGTATACGGATATTGTTGCAGTTTTAAAACAACTCAGGATTACTGTCTACACACCACTAGTCAACAACAGGAACCTAATTTATAAAATGGGACCAGTCCTCAAGCATCAGCAAGGTTAAGGGGCTTGGGTGCTATGGGGGGAAAGGCTAACAGCATCTGCTTCAGCTACAGGGATCCCCAGCACCCTGAAGGATTCTGATTGGCCTCTTCTGTCACTTGACCACACCTCCTCCAGAGGAAAAGCAAAACAGAGCAGGCTAACATGGAACAGGAGGAGAATTTTTTAGTCTATTTCACACTAAATTTAACAAGCATAAACAAACAGAAGTTTGCATACTGTAATTTTTTTTAATTCTTAAAAGATTAGAAGTATGCTGCCAAATGTCAAAACAAAAGTACCAGAAGGAAATGAAAATTGTTATTTTCCTTTTGGTTTTATATCCATTGGCCAAATGTTTCTATTCAGTGTTTACACTGCTACTGTCCGGCTTTGTTTGGAAAAGTAATAATCTAGGGTGCATTTCCAGCACTGACAACTGCAAGTTACTCAGATCTCCATGCTCAGTGGCTTCTACCCATGCCCAGAAAAAAACAAAAAAACACTCTGCTTTAGAAACTCCAGCAGTGAAGCCAACCAAGAACGGCGACTTATCCTCAAAATGTGGACAGCTGCACACCCGCCTCTCACTCCAGCTCCCTCTCCCCTTGCAGCTTGCTGGGAGAACAGGGCCCTGAGAACTGGGCTGTCCTGATGTATCTTCATATGCCTCCTACGAAAACCCAAGCCCAAGGCCTCCACGGTCTGCAGCAAAGCCACAGCCCCTCTGTTCTCACGCACTTACCTGTCTGAGTGCTAAGCACCATGTGCCCGGAGCTGACTCAAGCAGCCCACAGCACTGAGTCTGAAACTCTGCTGGGGAAGCACTTCGTGGACTAAATGGAGCCACTGAGCTGGACGAGGCTCTGTGCTCTCACTAATGAGCTACATATGGGACCACCAGTCCTCAACTCCAGTCCAGTGTTGATCAAGATCTGCAACTCATAACACAGCCAGCCACAGTGGAGAGGGAAAACTAAAGGCTGCAGATATGGCTTAATTGGTACCTAGCACGCATGAAGCATAAACTGGGTACGGTAAAAGTGTTAGGATCAGAAATCCAAGGGTCTGGAGAAACGCCTCAGCAGTAGAAAAAATGGTTTTTCTTCTAGGGGACCCAGATTCAATTCTCTACACCCACATTGGGTGACCCACAACCACATTTAACTCCACCTCCAAGGAACTCTAATGCCCAATGGCCTCTTCTGGACTCCACAGACACACACACATATACACAAAAAAATAAATCTTGCCAGGCGGTGGTGGAGCATGCCTTCCAGCACTTGGGAGGCAGGGGCAGGCAGATATCTGAGTTTGAGGCCAGCCTCGTCTACAGAGTGAGATCCAGGTCAGCCAAGACTACACAAAGAAACCCTGCTTCAAAAAAAAAAAACACCAAAGAATTAATGAATAGATAGAAAGATAGATAGATAGATAGATAGATCTTAGCCTGGCATAGTGGTGGCTTACTCCTTTAATCCCAGCACTTGGGAAACAGAGACAAACAGATCTTTGTGAGATTGAGCCAGTCTAGTTTATGTAGTGAGTTCCAGGACAGCCAGAGCTATATAGTGAGCCCGTCTCCAAAAAGAACAAAAGGAAAAAATAAATAAATCTTTAAAAATTAAAAATATATACACACATAGTCCTTCAACATGTGATGGTATATCAGCTCAATTTCAGAAAAACTCGAATTAAAACGATCTTGGGCTACTGTTTACACTGTTGTAAGTAGGAATCTCAACAGGTGACTACACCGAGGATGGCAAGGCTGTGGGGAAATGAACAGCCACGCTGCTGGTGGGAAGGCAATGTGGACACTCTGGAGAAAAACGGGGCAATCTGTCCAATGACTCAGTAGGTAAAGATGCCTGCCACCAGGCTTGATTTTCTCTGAATTAAATTCCTAGAACCCATACAGTTCAAGAAGAGAAGCAACTCCCAAGCTGTCTTCTGACCTCCAGAGATACAATCAATAAGTGTAAAAATAAATAAATAAAATAATAACATTAATAATAATAAAAGAAATAAAGATGGAGAGTGAGAGAAAAATACCAGGTGTTGATCTCTAGCCTTCCTAAGCACGTGAGAAAGTACATCAGCAAATTCCACGAATGCACAGGCGTGCACGCACGCACGCACGCACGCACGCACGCACGCACACAAAACTACACCCACCCTTTGGTTCTATCTCATCTCTGTGAGTTCCAGGCTATCCAGGGCTAGAGAGAAAATGAGAATGCGGAGGTTTATAAACAATATACCACCTTTATTTAATAAAAGGAGGGAAAGAGCTGGACTTAGTGGCACACACCTTTAACCCTAACACTCAGGAGGCAGAGAGGCAAGAAGATCTCTGTGAGATTGAGGCAGCCAGGGCTACTTAGTGAGATCCTGTCTCCAAAAAAGAGAAAAGAATAAGGAAGAGGGAACCCACACAATCGTGTTATAGTTACATGGACACTATTGGAAGAATACTACACTACCAAATAGTTACCAAGGAAAATGGTAGGCAGGCAGAACACAGGTGATCGGGAGTGAAGGGAAATACTTTTTAAAATATACTTTTTTATGACATTTATTTACTCATTTGGCAGGCACACATGCCACAGTGCATATGCAGAAGTCACAGTACCACTTACACGTGCTTTCACCCACTCAGCCATCTTACCAGCCTCCTGACATTTTAATAACCTTTCATTTTAGAACTGAGCATTTCATTAAAAAAAAAATTAAAAGCTCTATCCTTTTTTTTGTTTGTTTGTTTTTGGGACAGGGTTTCTTTGTGTAGCCCTGGTTGTCCTGGAACTGGCTCTGTAGACCAGGCTGGTCATGAACTCAAGAGATCCGCCTGCCTCTGCCTCCTCAGTGCTGGGATTAAAGGCGTGCGCCACTCCATTTTTTTTTTTAATTTACACCAAACCCTCCAGCTAACAAACCTAGATGCCAGCCCAGACCCCACTGTGACCTCTGTAGTCTGTTGGGAGGAGGGAGCTAGACACCGACAATGACCAGCTAGAGCAAGGAACCCAGGCCTTCCTAAGCCTGTCCTCCCTCGGTGAGGCTCCCCTCCAAGCCCTTCCAGCCTCACTGAATTCAGTGGCTTCCTCGAAGTCCACTATAGGCCAAGCCCTCCCTCGGGTGGGCCCACCTGCAGCCCATGTATAAACTCTACCCAGTGTGTATCCTAAGCAGGTCTATGTCACAAGGTCACATCAGGCTTAGCCATTCGTGTACCAGGCCTTACCTAGCACCTATCAGGCCTGGGCACAAAACTGGAGGATGCAGACCAAACAGACACTGCCTCCCTCTCCAAGAGCTCTGTAGACACAATACACAGGGAGCAGACGGGACAACCAGCTTATCCTTCCTTTGTGCAGACCCTGGGGAGGGGCTGCTACCCCAAGGGCTTATCTGTGGATACAAAGCCATCCCCACCTCAGGCACCCTTTAGCTTTCCCTAGATCAGCACACAGACCTCAGTGGCCTAAGGCTTACAGGATGGCCCGTCATCAAGCTACTGTTCCTAGTCACCATAAGCCACAACAAAAATCATGTCTCCACATCACCCACCAGAAGGAGAAAACCTCAGACCAAACTATTCCAAACTGTTTCCGAGGGCCTCAGAGGGCACAGAGTAACCACAGGCTGAACTTTCCTGCTACAGAGGATATTTACTTCCCCTTTCTGGGCTCTAAACTGAATGTTTTTCTTCTAAATAAACTTTCATAAACATTTTATTATAGCTTTTATATGTCTAACAAAAGAGTTTTTAAATAGGTAATGTGGCTTCCAAATGCACCTTTTGCTGGACACACTACACTGTCCACGGGTGCCTGCTGGCTTCCTGGTGGTCAGTCTTGGGGAAGATCAGCATCTCTACACTGGAGGCGGTTCTGTGACTCCAGTGAGTCTAGCACCACTGCATGGTAAACCCAGGATTTTCCCACCACAAAGGCTATTCACAGGAATTCACAAAATTCTGTCTATCCACATGCAGAATGAATGCCAAGGACCCCAGAAGGAAATGACTAGGCACAGCATGTCATGGAGAGGCCTGGTTAGCCCAGAGCCTGCTCCAGCTCCCTGCTTGCACCAGAGTTAGCCTCCGGCAAACACATTTCCTAAAGAACAGGCCTGTTTTCTTCTGGGGACTCCTGTTTTAAAAAACAAGACCAAAGGCAACAGAATTGAGTAGAAAGGGCTGACCCATCATTAAGCCAATCCACCCTACTGAAGGGAGAAGACATACCCAGGAGATATTTCTGACCCAGTGCTGCTCTTACTTGGGACTGGAAGTCTTTGGATGCACTAGGAAGTACGTGGCAAGTAACCCTTTCCTTCACACCATGGAGACAGAAAAAGTGACACTCACTGACCATCAGTCACCTTGCCCAAAGAGCCAGTGTGCCTTTGGAAGCCTCCAAAAAGCATGCAGCAGTGCCAACAGTTTGGTTCTACAACTCTTCCTTAATCTTCCTACCCTGCTGCTCTTTCTGCACACCCTACAACTAGCAACAGTACCACAGTACCCCAAATTGCTGTTCATTCCTACCACAACTCTTAAAAAGGTGGCTACCAAGTCCTCTGTGTCTCACAAAACCTTTCTCCCGTCTGCCCCAGGCCTCTCAGGGCTTGCTAACCCCACTACAAGGGAGCAATGGGGCACACGTCAGCTCCCCAGGAAAGAAGAAAAGCAATGAAGGCCTCCTCACAGACAGTGAGCCACCAGGACCAAGGGTAAGAGAGTGGGAGGGTGGTGATAATAAATAGACTGACAGAATAAGCCAGAACTCAGTTAACAGTAGTCACAGCTGACAGCTGTCATAGCTGACAGGCCTTCAGGTCAGGTTCTACTTCAGCCTTCCTTACAGTATGTACTTCCAAATTTCTCTAATGATCACTGTTGGAGGTCATAAAATGATACCACAAAATATGGTGCTTTGGCATGCAGAGCACTTTGAATTGAAGAGCAGTGGATGACCTCAGAACCAAGAGCCGTCTGACTTTCTCCTACCCTCCTGTCTGTTGTCTCTTTCCCAGAGCAGGTTATGGAAACTAGGATCCTCTTTCCCAAGTCAGGTCACAAAACAGATAGATCCCTTCTTCCCAATCAGCCATACATCAACCAGGAGGCCACAACTGCTCTGACCCACTCCCTATTCTGTCAAGGAGCTAGCCACAGTCAATCTGATTTACCTTATTCAACAGAGGGTCCTAAGACATGTAAAATCAGAGTCCTGTCCCAAACCTTGGACCAAGAAACACCATGACTGAGAGACCAAGGGAAAGCAGAGACGGGTCTCATTGTCTTCACCTAGGTCTTTACTACAAAGTCCATACCCTTTCTATCTGACCCCCAGGTCTGCTAAAACAGACACACCCCAGTCATTCTGAAAGCTCTTTGGCACTTAAAATGATGACTGCAGAAGTCAGCTACACTTTTCTCTTGTATGTCTCATTATGGGGATGTCAGTTATAGCCCTATATAGGAAGACTTGGCCCCTACACCCTTAATAATCTTAGGGGACTTTGTACAAAACAACAGTACCTTGAGCTAGGGATATAGCTCAGTGGGAGAGTGGCCATCTGCCATGCACAAGGCCCTGGGTTCAATCTCTAGTATAGTAATGGAAAGGGTAGGACAAGGTGGGGCTAGGGGGAGAGAAGCGAGGCAAAGGGAGAGACAGAGGTGAGGGAGAGGGGACTGGAAAAAACATATTGAGTATAGAATGAATAAAGCCTACTTCAGCACTGCTGACTTTAATTGGTCTTCGGAAACAACTGGTCATCATCAGACAGCAGAGAAGGAATAAAGCAAGATATCTGTTCAAAGGCAAAGGAAATAAATTAAGGCCTGGTGTGGTGGCGCATGCCTTTAATCCCAGTGCTTGGGAGGCAGGCAGATCTGAGTTCAAGGCCACATGGTCTATACAGTGAGTTCCAGGACAGCCAGGGCTACAAAAAGAGACCCTGTCTCACAGAGAAAGAGGAATAAATAAATAAATAAATAAATAATAAAAAGAACTAAATGAAAACAATAATCTGGGTTTTGGCAGGAAGAGAAAGAATGTGGGGGGTATTGGTTTAAACATATATTTACTTCTCTTTCTTTAAAGTTTAACATCTACATTATAGTCAGGTTACAGTTAATTATGTTTCTTGCTTTCTCTTATACCAATATAATTTTTTTTAACCAACAAAGTGTTTTCTTTAATAATTTATTTTTCTTTAAAGAAAAGAAAATGACCTGGGCAGTGGTGGCACACACCTTTAATCTCAGCACTTGGGAGGCAGAGGCAGGTAGATTTCTCTGAGTTTGAGACCAGCCTGGTCTACAGAGCAGTTCCAGAACAGCCAGAGCTGTTACACAAGGAAACCCTGTCTTGAAAAAGCTGGGGGAAAAAAAAAAAAAGAAAAAAGAAAAAAGAAAAGAAAAAGGAAATAAAAGAAAATGAGGGATTTCTGAGTTTTTTTGTTTTTTGTTTTCCCTCTGCACAAAAGGGATCCAATTAGTTGCAAACATCATGAGTTTCTAAAGGGATTTTTGTTCTTGTTCTGTTTAAAAGGTCGTTTTATTTTGTTTTTTTTTTTTTGAGACTTGATCTTCTGTGGCCTAGACAGGTCTCAGAATTGATATGAAGCTGGGTGTGGTGGCACATGCTTTTAATCCAGCATAGGCAGGCAGATTTCTGGCCAACCTGGTCTACATAGTGAGTTTCAGGCCAGCTAGAACCTTGTGTCTCCCCTACCCCCCCCAAAGGGGGTGGGGCTGGAGAGATGGCTCTGCAGTTAAGAGCTCTGGCTGCTCTTACAGAGGGCCCCAGCACCCACATGGCAGCTCACAACTGTCCTTGACTCCAGTTCCTGCAGATCCAACATCCTCTTCTGGCCTCCTTGGGTACCAGATACACGTGCAGTACACAGACAAACACACAGGCAAAACATCCATACATATGAAGCAAAAGTAGATAAATCTTTTAATTAAAAAAAAAAAGATGCAGACGAGCCTCAAAAATTAGTAATGAAAAATGACCTTTAACTGGTCTCCTGCCTCATCCTGCTGAGATTACAGGTGTGAAGGTTACAGATGGTGTGCCGCCGTGTTTTAAATGTCCTTTACATACCAGCAATTCTCTACTAAGCACAAATTAGGCTCCAAGTACAACTCATGGGTCCTGAATGAGCAGGAAGGTCTTGGCACAAAAGCATGCTACCACTCAGCAAGGACCCAAGGACCTCAGAAATGACATGCAGCCAACCACTGAGAAGGAGCTGGGCCTCCTATGCTGTCAAGCAGACAACTCTTAGAGCAGCCCCACTGAGCCACAGCCTGGAAATTACAATCCTCTTTCCCCAGCTTCTCAGCTCAGACCACTGTCCTCCAGTCCCATCACTGTCCCCCAAAGCCACTCTTAATTTGTTTATCTCTGTCCCTGAGAAGCAGCAAGGGGCCTTGCTGGCATAAGGAGCAGATCTCAATCAGGCTGGCATATGTCTCTGGGGAGCTCTGGAAACACTGCTGCTCAGACCCACCTCAGGAACACTGAAACAGGATATGGCAGCTGGGAAGTGGCTCCAGTCTAATCCTAACACTCAGGAATCTGAGGCAGGAGAATTGCAACAAGTTCAAGTCCAACCTGATCAACACAATGAATTCAAGCCAGCTACATAATGAGTTCCTGTCTCAAAACACACACAACGCCGGGCGGTGGTGGCGCATGCCTTTAATCCCAGCACTCGGGAGGCAGAGGCAGGCGGATCTCTGTGAGTTCGAGGCCAGCCTGGGCTACCAAGTGAGTTCCAGGAAAGGCACAAAGCTACACAGGGAAACCTTGTCTCGAAAAACCAAAAAAAAAACAAAACAAAAACAAAACAAAAAAAAAAACCACACACACACAACAAGGCATGGTGGCACAAATCTATAATCCCAGCACTTGGAAAGCAGAAGCAAGAGAATTAGAAGTTCAAGGCCAGTCTCAGCTACAAGTTCAAAGTTATCCTGGACTACAAAATAGCTACCTTGAAAAGCCAAAAAGTAAAATATATACTTTTTTGTTTTTTTAAAGTTGAGGATGAGCATTAGCACTTACAAAACACAATCTCCCCAGCCCAGCTTCTCTGACTAAATCCAACAGAAGCACTAACCAAAAGGTAAAAGAATACTATAGAACAGAAGAAACGAGCAAAGGAAAAAACAGGCTAACAAAAATGGAAGGGAAAGACAGACTGTACCAAAAAGACAGGTTAGAAATCAAAGTGAAGGCCAAATGACAAATGACTGACTCCAAAATGAGCTTCCTAGAAGCCTCAAGTCAAGTGGATTCACTCTACGGACAAGTGAAAAACCAGTTAGATTCACGGGTGACTTTCCTTATCCTGGGACCTGAGATAAATGATCCATTGAACTCTCCAAAACTAGACACATGGTCTGATGTGCTCCCCAACTTTATGAATGGAGCTGAGTCCCCAGAGACAGTACTCAGAAGCAGCCCTTGAGAAGGGTGCCTACTATCAGCACACTGCTGCCCAATACCTCCTATGAGAAACAAGTGCCCAGCATGCAGACCATCCCATCACACCCACTCAGCCCACACTGAGTTGACAAGGACAGATCTGACCTATCTCTAGGACCCAGTATACAGACCAGAAAAACACAAGCCTAAAACCTTGTGAGATATATAAATAAAAGCACTGTCTTGGTACCTAGGAAAGCAAATCTTTCTTTCACAGGATCTCATGAAAACTCAAGAGCAGAGCAAAGTCTCAGACTGCATAGCATGTTCTCCACCCAGTGCTGAGAAGGTCCTTTACGCATCCTAACCCCACAGCTACGGCAGAAGAGCAGCATCTTCAGTAGTCCTCATCTACAAAGGACAGCCCAAGGAAGCCTGAGCCCCACGCACGGTCATGCATTTTTATGCACACTGCACTTCAGACATGAGTTCCTCCAAAATGTATTTGTTGAAACAAACAGCAACAAACCACTCCCCACTCTTTCATATGTGACACCTTCTTCTTGATCATGCATCCTATCAACACATTTCAAATGAAGAAACATGTAGTTCAATTAAAATAGCAACTATTTACAATAACCAAAATTAAAACCTCAAGTGACTATCAATAGGAAGGTAAACAAGTTGTCAGAGCTACCCATACATAAATTAATAATAATAAGAAATAAAGTGCTGATCCATGCTACAATACGAAGAAAACTGGAAAGAGGCCAACCAAAAGGCCACATGATGTAAGATGCCAGGCACAGGGAATGTCTGAATCAGGCAAACCAGAGTTAGAAAACAGCTCAGTGATTAGGCAGGATGGTGCAAGCCTCTATCCCCAGTCAAATATGGTTACAATGGTAAATTTTATACATACTTTGCAGTAACAAAATTAAAACAGCAATATTCTTATTAATGTTTTGCCTTAATAGAAGTGATAACAAAATTCAACCCAAGCTGGGTGGTGGTGGCGCAAGCCTGTAATCCTGCACTCGGGAGGCAGAGGCAGAGGCAGGTGGATCTCTGTGAGTTCGAGGCCAGCCTGGTCTATAGGGCTAGTCCAGGACAGGCTCCAAAACTACAGAGAAACCTTGTCTCAAAAAACCAAAATGAAAAAAAAAAAAATCAACCCAAATCAATTATTTTTGTATAGAGATAATCATTATTTCACAACTGGAAAAGGTCATCTTTGAACACGAAGCATATAAAAACCTACATTAGAGCCAGGTGTGGTGGCACATGCCTTTAATCACTGCAAGGATCTCTGAGTTTGAGGTCTACCAACTCTGGTCTAAGTTTTGTAAGCACCAGCAATGCCAGGGCTATACAATGAAACACTGTCTCAAAAAACAAAAAACCCAGCGTTAGCTAGGCATGGTGGCATATAACTTTTTAAATTTTTGTTTTATTTCTTTATGATTATTTTGAGACAGGATTTCTCTACAGAGCCCTGGCTGTCCTAGGCTCTGTACATCTAGGTCTCACTATGTATACCAAGCTAGCCCAAAACTCTCAGAGATTTGTCTACCTCTGCTTCCTGAGTGCTGGGATTAAAGGCATTTGCCAAACCAGAGGCAGAGGCACACCAATGAATTTCTGTGAGTTCCAGGCCAGCCAGAGGAGCTACCACAGTAAGACCCTGTCTCAAAATTAAATTAAAAAAAAAAAAAGTGGCTGGAGTGATGGCGTAGTGACTAAGAACGTTAGCTTTTCTTCCAGAGGACCCTGGTTCAGTCAGCTCACAATCATCTGGGACTGGAGTCCAAGATCTGACACCTCTTCTGACTTCCAGGGGCACTGCACGCGTGATGCACAGACATATATGCAAGCAAAATACCCATACACACAAAATAATAAAATAAAAATCTAAAATAATAATAATAAATAAATAAATAGAACTGGCCATGAGCATATGCCTTTAATCTCAGGACTATAGACACCAAGAAAGGTGAATCTCTATGAATTTGAGGCCAATCTGATGTACATATTGAGTTCTAACAGCCAGAACTACATAGAGAAAAAAAAAAATAAAACGAAATAAATGAATAAGCAAGAATTCGAAGCCTGGCATTGGTGGCGCACGCCTTTAATCCCAGCACTTGGAAGGTAGAGGCAGGCAGATCTCTGTGAGTTCAAGGCCAGCCTGGTCTACAGATTGAGTTCCAGGACAGCCAGGACTGTTTCACAGAGAAACCCGGTCTTGGGGGGGTGAGGGGGTTTAAAAATAAAATATTGAAGCTGATTAATGAGTTTCACTAAATTATGCTGTTTTTATTTGTTGAATCCTCCATAATGAAATCAAATTTATAACCAAGTTTCTGGATTATACTCTAAATAGATAAAAGCATCAAGTGCCCTTAGCTGTCAAATGCCAAGAGCTCTTGCCAAATGTCCCCACCCTGAACCAAGAGTTCAGAGTTACTTAACACATGTCCCTCTACAGAAGACCCTTCAAAAGAAAATCTGAGTCCCAGTTCAGATTGCCAAACAGGAGTACAAGGAAGTGGCTAGCTTAAACCCTCTAGAGGCCTGTTGAAATTTCAGTTATCAGCTAGGTCCAGGCAATGTCTGGACACAAGGGGATCTTTGCCGGAAATGCCTTTAACAAGAGCTCCAGAAACAACCCTTTAAAAACAATGTAAACAGATGGGACCTCCAGCCTCGGGACTGCAGGAAGCAGACCCCACCCCCACAGGCAGTAGCACCCTGATACTGTCATTGCCCCTTCTCTTGGTTATCTTCCTTCCTCTTTTAGAACTGGTCTTACATGGAGGGCAGTCTACTAGATTCCTGTCGCATTCCCAGGATCTCGGAGAGTGCTTGGCATCAAGATGCCTGACCACAGGCTTGTTGTGTAATTTTGACTTCTGATGGAAACGGCTCCAAAAGGACCTTATAAGGACTCGCTTTTCATGAACTCTAAGCATGATACCCAGAGGAAGGTACCAGAATATACTACAGACTACAACTGGATGCCAAAAAAAGGAGGGGATGGGAAACCAAGAGTCACAGCACAAACAATAACCCCTAAAATAGCATCAGAGATAGTACAGAACACAGGGCCTTGGGTCAGGAGGATGTGGAACAGTGGGTGCCAGGTAGAAACAGAAGGAGAGACTTTGGGACAAGAGTCTAGGGACAGGAAATGAGGTAAAGTGTGGGAGGTGAAGAGAAGAGCTGAAACGAGGTGGTGGCAGCTCATCCACCCCGACCAGAGAACACTGTCCTAACTGGACCTGGTAAGTCCTAGTGCTCCCAGAGTGGGAGAGCAAGCAGAGGAAGAAAAGGAGTGGGCACCAGGGGAGAGCTGGAGCCTACAGAGAACTGGCACTCACAAGCCCCATCTAGAGATGGCGCCCACACTGGCTCTGACCCATTGTTGCCAAGCAACAGTGCAGCCTCCAACTGCTAAGTGTTCTGATTTGTCCATGAGGCTGCAAGTGTGGAAAGCTGCACAGGATCTGATTTTGATGTTGGCAAGTATAGTGGACAATGAATGGCCTCCCTAAGGCCTAATCCCAAAGACATCCACAGCCTAGTCCAAGAACCTGTGAACATGCCAGACTACAGGGCAAAGAGCAGCATTCTCCCCTAACTCTAGAGAGGGAAAGACACTGAATCACCCAGCGGGTCAAATAGAAACACAAGGGTCCTTTAGAGTGGAGGTGAGAGGCAGGTGAGGCAATGTCACACTGATGCTGTGAGATGGTCAGAACCATCACAGCTGGCTGAGAGCAGGCCATGAGCAAAGAAATATGGAAGGTCTAAAAAGCCAGTAAAAGGAAGGAAGTGGGTTCTCCTCCTTGGCTGCCCAGTTCACATCAGAACCATCAACACTGTGGCCTAAACCCCCAAGACAGCCAACAAACTGAGGTAGCACCCAAAAAAAACACCATACATAGAAGTCAAGCCAGATTGTCCTGTGGTTCAATCCTCCCCAACAGCTTTCCTCTTGTCCATACCAAGAACTGCAGGCCAGGATCATCTCATCTCCCTGATACCCTGTACCCAGTCAGGAATAGTATCTCTCTGACACTTGTCTCAAGCTTACCAGAAAGTTCCTTATCTTCACCACATGGCCATAAAATTCTCCGGCAGGCATTCTAGTCCCAAAGGACCATTCATGTCATGTCAGCACCAGCCTATGATAAAACTACCATTTTGGCCTGGAAAACAGGGTGGGACAGGAACTCTTTCAGCCCCACCCTTCCCACTGCCACTGAACAGAGTGTCACTGTCAGGTCCTTGGGCCCTGTCCCTGTTGCCACCTGGCTCCCCAGCACTTGTAAAAAGATGGCACTCTGGCTGATCTTAATAACACAGCAACCCATTTCAAATAAGCTCTGTTGCTTTCAGCAGAGAGGGCTGTTCGGGTAAGGAATGGGGTGGAGGGCCTACAGCACTGCCCACTCACCACACCCAAAGACTGAAAACCATACCAGTCCAATCTCATCCAGTTTTTGCCAGGCCTGCCTAGGCCTTCCTCTTCCATTCTCCACAACTGGACACCAGGTCACCAGCCCTCTGCACAACACAGCACCATGGGCTCTGCTCCTCTCCTCTCTCCCCATAATGCCATACTTTTAAGATTCAACTTCCAGATGGCTTCCTCTGACGCCTGCTCTGACCCTCGGATTCCACCAATGACTACCACCACTTTTTACTCCTCTACCTGCTGATATGCCCAGAGTCAACATTACTTCTCCCTGTCAGGAGCCAACATCTTAGATCCAAAGATATGGAGGCAGGGACTTAAATTTGAGTCACTCAGTCATGTATCCCAGACCAGGAAACATAGTACATGTGTGTAATAAGCATCAAATAAGGGCATAAACTTCTTCTCCAAAACATCGTAAGTGATATGACATTCATTAAATACATTAGGTAAAAACTTGTTATTTTTGACTAGTAACTTTAAATGTCAGAGTTATAAACTCTTTAGCACAACTGTCTTGAACAAACTTACTTTTAAAAATACATGATTTGGAAGCTGGAGAGATGGCTCAGAGGTTAAGAGCACTGGCCACTCTCCCAGAGGACCAGGGTTCAATTCCCAGCACCCACACAGCAGTTCCCAACTGTCTGTAACTCCAGTTCTAAGGGTACCTAACACCCTCATACAGACACACATGCAGGCAAAAACACCAATGCACATAAATTTTAAAAATACATGTGATTTTGCTGAGAATGATAGCACACACCTCTAAACTCTGCACTTTCAAGACTGAAGCAAGAGGATCACAAGCTCACAAGTTTTAGGCCAATCTAAGCTATATATAATATAGTAAGACTTTATCTCAAAAAAAAGCGGGGGTGGGGGGTGGATTAAAAGAATTGCAGTTTACGTTTTGCAAATACTGGGCCTGGAGAGGTGGCTCAGTGATTAAGAGAACTGGCTGCGCTTCCAGAGGACCCAGGTTCAATCCCACCACTCACATGACAGCTCACAACTTCTAGCTACAGACAGCTCCAGGGATCTGATGACCTCTTCTGGCCTCCAGGGGCACCAGGCAGGCACAAGGTACATAAATACGGAAGCAGGCAAAACACCCATAATATATAAAATAACAAATTTTGCAAATATTGCCTACTGAAATCGTTAAAAAAAAAAATCTGGAGTATGAGAAAGAACCCTTGATGGGGAGATAAGAACCTGCTCTACCTGCTCCTTGCCTGGGGCTGGGTGGTAAGGATTACACAACAAATCACACCCTCTCCCTCCTCTGGCACTTACTTTCTTTACCCTTTGCTAAACTACCCACTTCTCCGAGGTAGAGACCATCTTCCTTCTCCATCTGCTCCACCACCTCTCTGTAGCCTGGGACTAAGAGAGCTCAGGGCTCACTACTCACACCTCCTTTAACACACAGGCTTCCTCTTCTCTCTAGCTCCCACTTCCTGGAATCTCCCAGGCCCTGATACTCCCAGAGGATGCCCTGAACACAGACAGAGCTCAGCTCTCTATCCACACAATTAGAACTGTCCGAGCACTTCTAAAAATCAATGGTCCCTCCATGATTGGTCTGGGAAGAAGCCCCATCAGATACATTTTTTAAAGAGAGAGAAAAAAGCTCCCCAGACTTCATGACTTGTAGGTGTACCAGGAATAAGATCTCCTGGGACATCAAATCCAAACTCTTTAGCCACAAAGCGCCCTCCTTCCACAGCAACACAGATGTAACAGAGCACACAACCAAGATGCATACACAGGGCACCACACTCAACCTCACCTCAGGAATCCAATCCTGCTGCCCCCATGGGAAATGTCTTCCTATTTACTTCATAATGTTCCTTGTCCTTCAAGGTCCAGCTCAACCCTACCTTCTCTCTGACACTTCTAGATTTTTTTTATTCCTTCTTTTTTTTTTTTTTAATTTATTTATTTGGGGGCTGGAGAAATGGCTCAGAGATTTAGAAAGCACTGGCTGCTTGCTCTTCCAGAGGTCCTGAGTTCAATTCCCAGCAACCACGTGGTGGTTCACAACTATCTATAATGAGATCTGGTGTCCTCTTCTGGTCTGCAGGTGTATATGCAGGTAGGATACTGTATTCATAATAAATAAATAAATAAATAAACATCTTTAAAAATAACAATTTATTTTTATTTTATGTTAATTGATGTTTTGCCTGCATGCATGAAAATACGTGTGAGGATGTTGGATCCCCTGGAAGAGGAGTTACAAACAGTTGTGAGCTCCCATATGGATGCTGGGAATTGAACCCAGGTCCTCTTGAAGAGAAGTCAGTGCTCTTAACCACTGAGCCATCTCTCCAGCCCCTTATTCTATAGTCTTAGCCTCCCGACAAAAATAAAAACCACAGTTCACACACTGCTGGCTTCTAACTTTCTCACATTTGTTAACTTTGTCCTCCTGGTCAGACGAAGTGTGTCAGCAAAAAACATATCATTTACACTCATCAATCTGACCCCAGACCTCAAATATCCTGCCTACTGTCACAAACTTTCAAATATTCATACCTCTGCACCGCCTGGTTGCTACTCAGAGGTAGTATAGTTTTTTTGTTTTTGTTTTTCCTGAGTGGTGTGATGAGGTGAGCTATTGTCACAGAAATGACTTCATAAAATTTCAAAATCAGACTAGTGTCAGACTGAATTCAAGCACATTGCCAAGCTCCCTCTCCCAGACTGAGAGCACTTAATCTGTGAAAAAGCCACGCTTAGGACTGCCATGAGGGGACAGCCAGGCCACAGAAACACACAGCACACCTCAGGGTGAGGGAGAGCAAACAATATGGTTCTCAGTTTGACTCAAGTGGCTGTAAGATAGTCGCTGGAGGGATGGCTCAGTGGGTAAGAACACAAGCTCTACTCTAGGATGAGAACTCGAATCCCAGAAGCCATGTAAAAAGCTGAGCACAGCAGCACAGGCCTGGAACCCCAGCACGGGTGGGAGAAGACAGGCAGATCCCAAGAATTCCCTGGCCAGCCAGCCCAGCCAAAATGATAAGCTGTGAGTTCAGTTCAAAGACTCTTTCTCAAGACAAAGTGTAGAGCAAGAGACACTTGAAAAGTCCTGCTCTGGCCTCTATATGCACTCCCAGGAGTATATCACATGCATGTGCCACACCACACCACCATACATACCACAGTCACCCCCCACACACACCATAGACAACACACACTCCACACACACAACAAAATACACTCACTGAGAGGCCTGGTACAGGTTGCCAAACCCTTCCGAGTCACAGTTTTGGTTTTTTTTTTTTCAAAATGCAAGAGAAATGGTGATAGGAGGAAAAATTAATTTTTTTCCTCAAACTCTAAACACCAAAGAATATTAAATCAATCTGAATGGAGAAGTGACTTTCTTTCATTAACACGGGGACTGATGGCTAATGACCCTGAGGGCTTCTGCCCACAAAGACCAACCACAACCTCTCCAAGGTGCATTCCTAAAAGGCCTAAACAGCACCATGCCAGCCATGTAAGGATGGTGAACCTGCTTTTCCAACAGGATCTGGGATTTACCGCCATCTCACATAACTGTCTTTTTAAAGAAAATGATCCAACTAACTCACAGAAGAAAAATGCCTGTGACCATAGTCCAAATCATAATCAGAAAAAACAAAGAACAGTGCTCAGTGAACCCAAATTCCTTTCCAAATACCACACCGCCATCTTCAGAGCAATATTTAGAAACATTCTGAGTTTCCTCTGCACCGCCAGCTGGTGCTAGACACCTCACACGCCTTCTCTCTGAGTCCTCAGGCCAGGATTCCAAAGACTAGTCCCCGAACTGCCAGCACCAGTAACATATAGAAACTGGTTAAAAATGTACATTCTCTGAGCTAACGAGATGACTCAGGAGGTAAAGACACTTGCCACGAAGCCTGACAACCTGAGTTGTAGCCCTAGAACCCACATGGTGGAAGAGAACTGACTCCCAAGTTGTCCTCTGACCTACACACACACACACACACACACACACACACACACACACACACTATGGTATGTGCACACAAACAGATAGATGATAGATGATAGACAGACAGACAGACAAGACAGAGGCTGCAGAGATGCCTTAGCAGTTAAGGGCACCACTTGATGCTCTCCTAGAGGATGTGAGTTTGGATCCCAGTACCCATGTCTGGTAGCTCACAACCACCTGTAACTCCAGACTAATTTCAAAGTCATCCTTAACTACACAGCAAATTCAAGCCACCCTAGGCTACACAGGACCCTATCAAAGAAAAACACACACACACACACACACACACACACACACACACACACACACACAAAGTGTTGTTAGGCTTTATCTACTGAATTGGAAACTCCGGGGTGGAGTCTGGCAACCAGCTGAAACCAACCCTCTAGGGAATAGTGATGCACAGCAAATTAGAGAGTCGATGAGCATCTTTTCCATGAAGTATTCCTTGTTGGTCTCCCTTTAGGGGTAGAGCAAATCAAAGCTCAATAATGGACGGGCCCTACCCCAACCAGCCAGAAGGCCCACTAGACCCCATGCCCAACTTCAAAGCAATCTGCCACCAGGCTGTGGCAGCCAAACTATGCCATTAGGTTCTCTCAGCCACTATGAGAGCAATGTGACAATGACATTATCAAAGAAGGGTGAGAGCAGAGAAGGATGCAGCCTGCATTCAGAAGTGATTAATTATAAATGCTTTTAAATTCACATCATGCATTAGCCCTAGATGGCCAGCCATCCCTTAGGAAGAGCTTGTTTCTCCCAATTCCATTTGTCAGCTGAGTTACATGACCAAAAGCTAGAGTCCCTAAGGACCAGCTCCTTGCACTGCTTTGAACAAAGAGAGAGAGCTTGAGTTACCTGTTCTCTCTTTAGAACACCCTTAAATGCACACTGCCTGGACTAAGATCCACAGGAAGAGGAATCAGGAAAAGGCCTTTCCAAATCCAGGAACAAAGCCCAATCGAATACCCAACAGTGCGGGGAGAGTCACCAGAAGAATCCAATACACTCTAGGGAAGTAGAGCTCTAGCTCAAAAAAAGCATGCTTTTTTTTTAATCAAACCTAAATAAAACATCTATCATATAAAGTAGCCCATCAAATACTGACATCACAGTACTTCCACAGATCCTAAGGTTTGGAGAAAGAAAGCCAGGAACTTTAACTCATTCACAATTCTCAGCCTTTCAAGGAATCAGGAAGGTAACCTCCTCTACAGGATGTTTTACTAGAGTAGCTAGAGTAAATGGAACGAACCCAGGACTGGGACTCAAACCAGTGTAAATACCAACTACCTGAGTCCTGCAGCTTAACCTAGTAGATCTCAGGGTTTCCACTGACACAGAGGTGTTAATCCCAGTCCTAGGCTCTAATGAAAGTGGCTATTCAAGACTTTGGGACCTGAGCTTCCTCAATCATCAGACTGAAAACAGGTATGGTCAAACATACCTTTAGATAAAGTGGCTGGATACACACTTAACGGCAGACATTTGTTTCTCTACACTTGTTTTTCTAAGTTTTTATTTTTAGGCACTATAAACAAACTAAGACAGAAAATTCTAGGCCAGGCATGGTGGCACATACCTTTAATCTCCATACTTGGGAGGCAGAGATTTGTGATTTCAGGCCCAGCCTGAGGGCTACATAGAGACCAAGTCCCCGCCCCCAAAAAAAGAAAATAAAATTTTGGGGTTGAGGATATGGCTAAATTAAGAGCATGTGTTGCTCTTTCGGAGGATCCAAGACCAGTCCCTAGTACCCATGTCCAGAAGCTCATGGCTGCCCCTTACTCCAGCTCCAGAGTATCCCACACTCCCTCTAGCCTCTGAGAGCACTGCACCCACATGCACATACATAGAAACACACACAAGTAATAACATAATAAACAATGAAATAAATCTCTCAGCCGGGCGGTGGTGGCGCACGCCTTTAATCCCAGCACTCGGGAGGCAGAGCCAGGTGGATCTCTGTGAGTTCGAGGCCAGCCTGGGCTACCAAGTGAGTTCCAGGAAAGGCGCAAAGCTACACAGAGAAACCCTGTCTCGAAAAAACCAAAAAATAAAAATAAAAAATAAAAAAAAGAAATAAATCTCTCTTTTTAAACTAAGAAAGCTGGTCATGGTGGCAAATGTCTTTAATCCCAGCACCAAGCCAACCCGGTTTACATATTGCATTCCAGGCCAGCCAAAGCTACATATCCACTGACTGACTTATCAGCAAGTTTATCAATTTTCAAAAACTCAATCAGCTGGAGGGCTGGGAATATGACTCAGTGGCAGAGTACTTTGTCTGGCATGTGTAAGGCCTTAAGTTCAATTCCCAACACTGCAGGGAAAAACAAAGAAAAAAGAAATCAGCTGGACAGTCATTTCATGATACAGCTGGGCCAACAGTAGTGGTTTATGCAGAGCAAGGCTAAACAGTGGAGCCTGTGGTACAGAATCATAAAAACTCTGTCCTGGCCGAAGGACTACTTATTAAAGACCTTTACTGAACACTATTGTATGTCACAGACTGAACTGGGCCTTGGAAAAGTAAAGAAAGACAGGGTAACTACTAGCCTCAAAGTATCACAGTCTCAAAATGCCCAGAGTACTCTCACAGACTGTGTGTGGTGGGGAGGCTGGGAGAGCAGAGGAAGACAGGCCCAAACATTGGTAGCTGGCCAAGGCTTGACAGAGAAGTTTGCTTAAACCCAAATACACTTAAGTTCAAAGACCACCAGACCAAGGACCAAGCATGGTAGCCCATCACTGGCGAAGGGTGAAGCAGGAGAATTAAATTCCAGGCCAACCTGGATTACACAGTGAGACCCTTTTGGTGGTGGTGGTGGTGGGGAATCCTCCGAATTCAGCACTCAGGGTCAGCTAGGGCTCACTCAAGTCAATCACACCCTATCAACAAGACAGGAAGCTCTACCACCACCAGTGTGCAGTTGAATGAAATTCATTCTTTTCATGCTTTAATCCACAAGGAACTGAAAGTTACCACAAAGTTCCTTTAATTTCCAGAAAAACAAGCCATTCAAATAAATCAGAGTCTCCAAAACTTTTCAACTACTTTCACAGGACTCTTATCAGAATCTCCACTCTTGGGAAATCCACTCATGATGAAAGATTACATAAGAGGCGGCCATATTTCAACAGAGGGTTTCTACAAAGGATGGGCCATTTTTTAAGACTCTAAACACCATGCCAGGTATAGTCACTTCAAACTTTCAAATATATAGGCTGGAAAGAATGCTCAACGATTAAGAGCACATACAGTTTGTTTGTTTTTTTTGTTTTTGTTTTTGTTTTTTCCCAAAGAACCAGAAATACAGCTCACAACCAAATGTAACTCCAGCTCCAGAGGATCTGACGGCCTCTTCTGCACTCAGGGGGCACCTACACTTAACAGGTGCACACACACACACACACACACACACAATTTTTTAAGTTTCACATTTCTTTGTAACTCAGATGTTTGGCACCACATACCCTTTAGGGAAGAGAGATCTCAAAAGAGTCCCCCCCCCCCCAATCCTTCCATCTCAGGGCTCAGAAATCCAAATACCCCACAAAATGACTCAAAGTTGCTCCTGATCCAGCAACCCATGTGGTATAGTACTTTGCAACTCATGTTTACAAAACAAGAGTCCAGTCAGGCAGTTACAGATAATTAGCCTAATTTTAAAGCTAGGAAAACAAACTTTAAAGACGTAAAAGCAGCCTGGGTGTGGTGGCCCACACCTTTAATCCCTCCACCCAGGAGACAGAGGCAGGTGGGTCTCTGTGGGTTCAAGGCCAGACTGGACTATCTAGGGAGACCCCGTCACAAACTATAACAAAAGCAAGCAAACATACAAATAAAAGATGAGACCTACAGGTGCTTCCCCAACAATCATTAGTCACAAACACCCTTCAGAAGCAAACTGCAGTTCCTCCCATGCTCATTTAAATACAGATGAGAGCTTCATTACCAAGGAAATATAGATGGAAAGCTTAATTACCAACGCACAGCCTATCACTGCCTTGTGGATCCAGAATCTACCGCACAGCCTATCACTGCCTTCTGGATCCAGAATCTACCGCTATCACTATCCAGAGTTACAAGACCACAAAGTTCCTGCTAAGTCTTTATTATATTACATAATAATGGGGACGTCGATTCACCTTACTTAATCATTTCACAGGGTATTTTCTCGAGTGTGCAAAAGAATTCACACGTCTTCCTCATCTGTCCCTGCCCATTTTCTTGTGTGAATGTTAAAAATAACAGGCAAGCAATTTGGAATTCTCATCGTATCTTTAAAGAAATTCTTAAGTGCTGTGGAGTGTCCTGGAGATGGGACTTCCATCTATGACGCTGACACCCTATCACTGGATGACCTTGGGCAAACTAACGCACCTTTGGGCCTCAGTTCCCCTTGTCAAAAATCATAGGAATGGTTAAACCCTATCCTTTCTGAAACAGACTTCAAATGCGCCCCAAGGCAGTACTAAAGTGAAGAGGCTGCCGGGAGAGACTGAGGGCCGAGACGGAGGAACGGACTTACACCTTCGGTGCTGGGGTTTCTAGGGAGCTCCGGCGGCCAGCCCCCCTGCAAAGCCACTGGGCCAACTTCAGGTTGCAAACAAAAACCTGTTGGCCGGGACTCCTCTAGGAATGGCCTGCCTCTCCCAACGCGCTCGGCTCGCGCTCCGAGGGAGCCGGCACACAGGAGAACGAGGGTCTCCCGGAAGAGGCCGGCCCCACGCGCGGTTCGCCCACCCGGACTCGCCCAACAGGGCCGCCGGGTCTCTGCCATCCCACGCGGAACAAAAGGCAGCTGGAGCCTGGCTCCGCCGCCCCCGTCCCCGCTGTGCTGTGGAGTGGGGGCCGGGGAGGGGAACCCAGTCCCCGGGGCGAGAAGGACGTGGATAAGGGGAGCCCTCCCTCGACCCCCTGAAGGGGGCCAGTCCCGGGCGAGGGGAGAGCCGGGGGACGATCACACTCTGGGGAGGGGCGGGGTTGCCCCAAACTGAAGGCTCCGGAGCTGAGGTGTGAGGCAAGGACAGGCGGCCAAGCCGGGAGAGAGGCTGACGTCCTCCCAGCCCAGAGCGGGCTCAGGTGGGGCGGAGCCTGGTGGAGCAGTCCAGTCGGGTGGGGTCCGGCTGGCCGCACGGTGCACGCCCCGGCCGGCGACCGGGAAGCCGGTGCTCTAGGGGCGTCCACGCACTGGAGAGAAGGAAGGTCCGCGCCCCGCCCCACCCCGGCTCCCGAGCTACCCCCTCCCCCAAGCCCCGCGAGTCTCGGCTCACCTCCGTTCCCGGCCCGCGCGAGTGCAAGGCTGCAGCCGCCGGCAACGCTGGAGAGGCGGGAGCGACCCGAGCCCGTGCAGCGTTTGACACCCACACGCCAGCCAACATGGCGGCCGAGAGGGGGCGCGCCGGCGGCGAGCGCGCGCGCGCAAGCCCCTCCCCTCCGAGCTCCGAGGCTCCGCCCCGTAATCATTGGCCCCGCCCTTCCTAAGCCCTAGGCCCCGCCTCCAACCCTGTCCGCCCCGCCCACATGTGCCCCTAAGGCCTCCTCTAAATAGCTCCTGCTATCACACAAACCCAAGCAAATTTATGCAGCCCTAAATCAGAGCCCTGCACACACACCCCCACCTCAGCAATTCCCCAGGGCATACATACTATCCTAACCCTCAATCCACACTCCTTCCTTGAGTCCGCAAGCACTGAACCCCGCCTAGCCTGCTCAGAACCAAGGCCTCTTAGTCTTTCCACTAGCATGTGGAAAATATTGTTGTGAAGCAACGACCGGAAGAAGGCCAGGCGCCTGACAGGGTTGATTTATTTAGCTACAAATGTGTTCATGAGGATTCACTTACACATACTTCGGATTTGTGTGCTTTTCCGTGTGTACGTTGTATTTCAATAAAAATATTGAGTCCAGAACCTTCAGTAGGCAGCCCAGGTGACTGAACACTCTGAACAAGTAGAATCTACGGCCCCCTGAGTCGCCCACGGCTCACCAGGACCCTGAGACTTAGCAACCCCAAGTGCAGGCCTGCAGGCTCACTCTTAAGCACCCAGCAAAGCAACGTGAAGCACTTCTTGGTAAGGAAAGCTATGAGCTTCACACAGAGACAGGCCTACAGGCCGGAGAGGAGAGGAGAGCCTACCACAAGGAGGCAAGCAGGGCCCCGCCTTCCCTGAGGGAGGTTCTGGGAAGGCCAGAACTAGAGGCTAGACCTCAAAGCAGATAAGCAGATAGCACTCATAACAGGGCCTAGGATAAATCAGAGCTCAAGAGGAGGGCAGAGGGCACTACTTTTTTGTTTTATTTTGTTTTTCGAGACAGGGTTTCTCTGTGTAGCCCGACTGTCCTGGAACTCACTCTCTAGACAGGATTGGCCTCAGACTCAGGGGTCATTCCACCTCTACCTCCCCAGTGCTGGATTAAGGGCTTGTGGACCACCGCCCAATCAGTGGTGCCAGTCTGTGCCCAGAAACCTTATTCTGCTTTTGTTCACTGAAGGACAGTTCACAGGTCATTGTACTCCTCTGAGCCATAAATTCATTTTCCCCATAAAGAACCCATGTGGAAATTAAAAAAAAAAAAAAAATCTCACGGGCCTCAAAAGCAGGGAATCACTGGGCAGTGGTGGCCACACCTTGGGAGTACTTGGGAGGGAGGCAGAGGCAGAATGATCCCTAAAGTCAAGGTCAGTCTAGTCTACAGAGCAAATTCCAGAACAGCTGGAGTTACACAGAGACACTGTCTCAAAAAAAAAAAAAAAAAAAGCGGAGAATCTAGAGTCCTTTTCTCCATTTCCCAAAATATAATAAAGCTGGGGACCACCCCAACACATTTGCAAGCTCACATGGTCACTTTTCTCCTGAAAGTCTAACTTGAGAAAGTTCTGGATGCTGGAAGCCCCTCCCCATAATTTACTGCTACTGTGTCTCCCTGGATTGATGAATGAATCATATATTATGTGCCTGCCTTGCCATGAGAACTACAGTTCCATTTTGAACTGGTCCATCTGGTAGAGAAAGATGTGTCTGTGATTCCTTCCCTCCCTATCACAAGGTAACAGCCAACTGCCCTCTAACAAAAGGCCAATTAACCAGAGGTGGAGGGGAAAAAAGCATATTTGATCATGTGTGTGGCAGGCTCTCTTCAGCATTGAAGACTCAAAGAACCCAGAGAAAATTGTCTGCCTCTGTGCTTGCATTTGAATGTAAGGTCTCAGGACCTACAGGCTAGGTCAGAGAAGTTCTCCATGACCAGCTCTCAGGATGAGATTTGTCTGGGATTTATGGCGTTGGTGAAGAGGAATTCTAGTCTCTATGGCTTGCCTTGGAGGGTAGCAGGGAGTAGGAGAAAGCAGGCTAGAAAAGGATCAGAAAGACGCTTTGCCCTGACAACTTTCTAATGTCCCTCTCTTCAAAGTACTGGGCATGTCAAATGCCACACTGTGGGTGTCAGTTTTCTCAATCCCAAAAACTTTATTATGGAGAAAGGAGCTTAGAGGACAAAAGAACTCGACATTAAAATGATTACAACCCCAGACTGACAGGGGCAGTGGACAAGGATGGAGACAGCTCCACACTCTGAGACAACCTAAAAGATTCTCTTCAGGGGCCTGGGCGGTGTGATGCACACCTGTAATCCCAGCACTCTGTCTGGGGTGGGGTGGGGGGATTCTCTTCATGGGTTTCCATCAAGGTGAAGCTGAGACATGTGAGAAAGCGAAAGTTCTGGAACAAAGGGGAAAGAAGAGGCCCTCACTCCAGAGTCTGGATGAAACCTTTTGCCAGCTGAGAACCAAGAATTCCACCACAATTAATAATAACATTTGTTGTGAAGGTTCGCTACATAGTATTTATTTTATAAAGAAATATAGGCCTTACCACTCTTGGGCATATACCCAAGGAATGCTCAATCATACCACAAAGATACATGCTCAACTATGTTCATAGCAGCACTATTGGTAATAGCCAGAACCTGGAAACAGCCTAGATGCCCGTCAACTGAAGAATGGATTAAGAAAATGTGGTACATATACACAATGGAGTACTACTCAGCAGAGAAAAACAATGACAGCATGAAATTTGCAGGCAAATGGATGGAACTAGAAAATATCATCCTGAGTGAGGTAACCCAAACCCAGAAGGACAAACATGGTATGTACTCACTCACATGTGGATTCTAGATATAAAGCAAAGAACAATCAGACTGCAACCCACAGAACCAGGGAGGCTATATAGCAGGGGGGACCCTAGGATGACTGTGGCTTATAATAAGTTTTGGTTTTACTCAATCACTGGGCATGCCTCAGTGAAACATTTCACTATTAGGATAAGAATTTGTACTGTATCAAGCTGATAATAGAAAAAAAATAAACAAATAAAAAAAAAAGAAATATAGGCAAACACAAATGTCAAATAAGACTAGGAGTGGTGGCCCATGCCTGTAATCCCAGCACTTGGGAAGCAAAAGTAGGTGGATCTCTGTGAGTTCGAGGCCAGCAAGATCTACAGAGTGAGTTCCAGGACAGTTAAGGCTGCACACAGAAACCCTGTGTGTGTGTGTGTGTGGGGGGGTGATCTCTAACCTAGACTTCATGCTGACTTGTCGAGAAATTCTTTTCTGGTCCAAAGCCAAGGGTCTGGTTTTGGTTTGGGGGGTTTTGGTTTGTTTCGTTGGTTGATTGGGTTTTCGTTTGTTTTGGATATACTTTGTTTTGGATACACTATGTAGCTCTGGCTGTCCCTGAACTCACTCTGTAGACCAGACTTGCCTGGAACTCACAGAGATCCCCCTGCCTCTGCCTACCAAGAGCTGGGATTAAAGGTGTGTGTCACCACACCCAGCCAAGGGACTGGTTTATCTGAGTCAAGCATCCTAAAAGACTGAGAGAATGACCAGGCTGTGGTGGTACACGCCTTGGATCCCAGCACTCAGGGGACAAGAAGCAGGAGGATCTCTGTAAATTTGAGGCCAGCCTGGTCAACAGGATAGCCAAGGCTACACGGGTGGTGGTGGGGGGATGATGATGATGATGATGATGATGAGGGAATATCTGCAGTTGCTGTAGGTGACAGAACAGAGCTGTGCCTCCATCCCTGCTAACTCTGAAGCCAGGATTCTTCCCAGCAGAAAATAATTTGAGGGTGAGCCAGTGTGAAGCAGAGTTGGAGTTTATGAAGAAGTTGGCTTGTTTTAAGACAGATTCTCACTACAGAGTTGTGGCTGGCCTGGAACTCACTGTTATTAGGTCTCAGAAGCCCAGGACAAAAGGCTGAGTTGTCTATTAACATATCAAATCAGATGCTGGCTGGCTCGCCCAGCATCCTTCAGTATCTGTGTCTCCTCCTAGCACTTCTCACCCCGCCCCCTACCCTAAACCTCTCCCTCCCAGGAACTGGGCTTCTCCCCTCCCCCCCCTCCCCTCGCCAGCCTGAGTCCTATACAACCCAGCCATTTTTTCCTATGGTCTCTGGCCGGGCCTTTTGGCCTTGGCCACCTCTCTGGGTCAACAGCTCCTCTCTTGCTCCTCCTCCCCGTCTCCCCTCTCATGGTCGGGTTTAGCCTGCCAGCCATGTTCAGCCTGGACTCTCCCCTCTGCCTGCTTTCTCCCTTACAGCTACAATAAAAATCTTCTCCACCCTTTGAGAGCAGTCATGGCTTCCTTTTATCTCATGTTTTCATTCAGCTATGTAGACCAGGCTGACCTCAAACTCGGAGATCTGCCTGCTTTTGCCTCTGCCTCCCAAGTACTGAGATTAAAAGCCTGTGCCACCAAGTCTAGCAAGTAGCCTGTCCTGGTGACGGATATCTACCAGACTCTTGAGTGAGGGGCTCATTTCTCCTGTCTTTCTATCCTGTCTCAGGATGAACTGTAACATCATTACCCAGGCATAGACGACATTACTGTCTAAATCTTCTGATTTTTGGAAGTCTGGGGAAATGCTGGAGATCGAGCCCAGGCTCTTGTAGATGCTAGGCAAATGCTCCCCCAGCTCCATCCTCCATCCAAGAATTTTCTTCAACAATGGGAACGTTCCCTCCATCCTGGAATTTTTTTTTTTCAATGAGGGGAATGTCCCTATCTGTGCTCTGTTTTGTTTTGTTTTGTTTTGTTTTGTTTTGTTTTGTTTTGTTTTGTTTTGTTTTGTTTTCCAAGACAGGGTTTCTCTGTGTATCCCTGGCTATCCTGGAAATCGTTCTGTAGACCAGGCTAGCCTTGAGCTCCTCAAGATCCTCCTGCCTCTGCCTCCCAGGTGCTGGGATTAAAGGTGTGCACCACCACTTCCCAGCTTTCTGTTGCTGCCTTATATGGTGACCGAGTGGAGCTGTGCTTCTGTCCCTGCTGTTAGAAACAAATATTCTCGGGGCAAAAATGACTCAGCAAGACAATTTCATTCTTAAAAGAGGAGTACGACAGAGTCCAAACCAGGCTTTAGTCTTTATTCGAGTGGTGGCTGTGACCTTTCCCCCATTGGCTGGCGCCCAGCATCACAATATTTCAGATTTTAATTTTAAAAGGACAAAGGAAAGGAAGAAAGGAGGAAAAGAGTCATCAAGTTCCTGGAATGGAGGTAGGAGGTTTGCATACAATTTTTACCAGGTAAGGGACACTAACAGATTTGCATTCCTTTGTATAAAAGTTTAATAAGGTGGGAGAGATTTATGGAATTTTGGTCCTTGGTAGGCTAAGCTACCTTTGAATTAAAAAAAAAAAAAAGAATTATACCACCACCTCTGAAAAGCCCAGGAGTCTTCTTCAGGACACACCAGACAGGCATCAATTATAACTAAGAAGGTAAATTTTAAAAAAAAAATTATTTGTATGAGATTTTGGCCTCATGTATGTGCATGTGCCATAAGTGTGGCTGGTATCTACAGAGGTCAGAAGAAGGCATCAGATCACGTGGAACCTGAGTTATAGACTGTTGTGAGCCATCATGCAGTTGCCGAGAATCAAACCCAGGCCACTGCAAGAGCAGCAAGTGCCCTTAGCCATCTCTGAAGCCCCTACATTTACATGAATGAAAGATAAATAATAAAGTTATTAAATTTTACCTTTCTGAGGATGAAGAGATGGCTCAATGGTTAAGACCACTTGCTGCTTCAGCAGAGGACCCAGGTTCAGTTCCCAGCACTCACTTGTTGACTCACAACCATCCGTAACTCCAGTTCCAGGGAATCTAGCACTTTCCTCTAAATTAGGTATGCATGTGGTACATTTTGCTTACATATATACAAGCAAAACATTCAAATAAATCTTTTTGTTGTTTTGTTTTGTTTTTCGAGACAGGGTTTCTCTGTGTAACAGCTCTTAGCTGTCCTGGAACTCGATTTGTAGACCAAGTTGGCCTCGAACTCACAGAGATCTACCTGCCTCTGCCTCCCAAGTGCTGGGATTAAAGGCATGTGCCACCACCACCCAGCTCAAATACATAAATCTTTTAAAAAACTATTTTTTTTTTTATTTTTAATTAGGAAGCCAGGAATGATGGCCCAGACCTGTAATCATACCACTGGGAAGCTGAGACTGGAACATCTTAAATTCATGGCCAGCCTGAGTTATGTGCTGAGACTTAATAAAGGAATTAGCTACAGTCAGATGCCACAACACTGAGCAGCTGTAGCCCTGACACCTTAGAAGAGTTTGACATTTTCCACATCCTTTTTTTTTTTTTTTTAATTACGTTTATTTGTGTGTGTAGGTCTGTACTTGGAGGTCAAAGGACAACTTATGGGAGTCAGCTCTCTCCCTTCCACTCTGTGGGACCAGGGAAGGAACGCAGCTTGTTACACTTGGCAGCAAGCACCATTACCTGATGGGCCATCCTGCTGGCCTGAGGCAGGCTTGGAAAGAGAACTGGACACAGATAAAGATGTGACCTGCTACCCTGCAGGAGATCGGGAAGTGTTGAGGAGATGGGGGAGGCCCTCCCTATCATATACAAGGTATTGTATAAGTCCATGCCATTCTTCCTGCCCAACCCCATTTGGAAGCAGACCACCCTCCTTCAAGTTTCTTTCCTAAAGTCATCTTCGTGACAATACTTTGGGGTCAGCAGTGGCATTCCTGCTTTGCAGAAGAGGAAAACCAGGATCACGAGCACCATGACCCCAGATTACTCTGGGAGTAAGGGAAAGATTGAGAGCCTGCGGACAGGGAATGCTGTAAACTCAGTGACTTCACCAAAGGGTCTGTGGTTACTGTTTTTGGAAAAGGGCCTCACTCTATAGCCCACATTGAACTCACCATATAGATCAGGCTCAGCTCAAACTTGTGGCGGTCCTCCTGCCTCAGCCTCTTAGGTGCTGGGATTACAAGTGAAAGTCACCATTCCCAGTTTCCAAAGATTGGAACACTACGCTTAAAATCATTGTTCCGGGCCTAGTGGGCAAAGCTCAACCCTGGAGTACCTGCCTAAAGTACTGAGTGCTCTGGGCTCTACCCAGAACCACTAAAATAACTGAAGAAAGGGCTGGAAAAACGGCTTAGCAGTTAAGAGCACTTCCTGTTCTTCCAGGGGACCACAGTTTGGTTCCTAGCACCCACTTCAGCAGCTCGGCAGCCCACAACAGCCTAAAACTCTAGATCCAGGGATCCAATGTCCTTTTTTGTTTTTGTTTTTCATTACAGGGTTTCTCTGTGTAGTTTTTGGTGCTCTGTAGCCCAGGCTGGCCTCAAACTCACAGAGATCCGCCCGGCCCTGCCTCCCTAGTGCTGGGATTAAAGGCGTGTGGCACTGCCACCCTGCCCAATGTCCTCTTCTGGGCTCCAAGGGCATACATGTGGTATAGACAGAGAAACACTCACAAATAAAATAAAAATAAATCTTTTTGGAAATAACAAAAAATTTTTAAAAAAATGTCCCCCCAAAAGAACTTCAGGCAAAATAAAATCTTTCCTGTCATGGAGATTGCATTCTGCATCAGGGTCAAAAGCAGAGGAGGAAGTACTTTGGAAACTAAATCTGAGAGGCTATCCATGGCTCTTACTAAGCAGGGAAAGACTAGGCCCTGCAGAGGCCCAAGGAGCTTCTCGAGTGCTGGGATTACAGGCCTGAGACACTGTAATGATTTGTGCTCACATCTTCAACCTGTCTAGGTCTCCAGGTGTGGTGGTGCATGCCATCATCCCAACACTGGGACAATGAGGCAGGAGAATCACAAGTTCAAGGTCAGCCTGAGCTGAACATCAAAACCTTGATTCAAAAACATAGCCAGGAGTGGTGGCTCATAACCTTTAATCCAGCACTCAGAAGACAGAAGCAGGAGGATCTCTGTGAGCCTGAGGCCAGCCTGGTCTACAGAGTGAATTCCAGGGCATCCAGGGTAGCCAGGGGTACTGAGACCCTGTCACAAACAAACAAAACAAGAATTATGTAGATCACAAAACACAAGACTAAGAAAGTCCCATAGACGGGAAGAGTCTAAGAAAATAGGGTGACACTCTGCTGGGTGGTATGGTGGTCGGATCCCAGCACAGAAAAACAAAGACACCCATAACCCAGATGATTTCTACGTTTGGGGCAGTGTTATCCCACCAAAGGTTACCATAGTAGGGTGGGGTTGGGGCTCAGGGGTAGAACACTTGTCTCACATGCTTGAGGCACAGGTTTGGTCTCCTGCACCACACAGCAAAAGGACACTAGTGATATAAGGCCATTATGGGGGAGACGAGGGTAAGAAAGGCTCCCTGTGCTGCTTGTGACTTTCCTGTAAACATCAAATCATTCCAAGCCAAAGGGTTTTTAAAATATATACACACAAAGCTGGACACAGTGGCATGTTATGCCTTTGGCCTTAACTACTGTGGAAATTGTGGTACGAGGATACCTAAACCCAGGAGTTTCAGGCTATCTTGGATGAGGTAATAAGAGTTTGTCTCAAAAAGAAAACAAGGGCAAATAAAATAAACAAAAACAACTCCCGCCCAGAAAAAGTTGCCAACAGTGCATCAGCATGTAATTGAGAAACAGTCTTCCTCCTGGAACCCTCTTCCCAGCGACTCTAGGAGAGCCTGCCTGCCCACCCCCATCCCCACCCCACGCCCGCCTCTGTGTGTGTGTGTGTGTGTGTGTGTGTGTGTGTGTGTGTGTGTGTTTCCCACCCCCTCTCATTTTGTTTGTTTGCTGGGATTTGAACACAGGCCTCACACAGATAAGCAATACTCTGTCTGGTCAAGCCGGTATAAACATCACAGCACATGCTCATATAAGCTAGGAAGGGTGTGAGACTAATATGTCACCTGGTGCAACAATCCTACAAGGCCACGGTCCTATATGTGGTGTGGCTGGAGTCAGGATGACTGCATGGTCTGCCCTCCACACATTTGGAGCAGTGCTCTGTGGGTGCAGCCTCCTGCTTCTGAAAGTGCATCTCGCCAGGCGGTGGTGGCACATGCCTTTAATCCCAGCACTCGGGAGGCAGAGCCAGGCGGATCTCTGTGAGTTCGAGGCCAGCCTGGGCTATAGAGTGAGTTCCAGGACAGGCACCAAAACTACACAGAGAAACCCTGTCTTGAAAAACCAAAAAAAAAAAAAGTGCATCTCAGAGCTTTTCTGCACCGGTGCATCAGTGTAAGCATCACCTCAATTTCTGGCCTTGCCTTTTTGTTTTTTTCTTTAGTCCTGGGTATGGAACCTAGAGTCTTGCACATGCCTAAGCAGGTAAACCAGCTTGGAAAAAAACTAGCATGGAAAGGAACATGCTCAGTAGGAACAACAAAAGGGAAACACAAACTACAGCCTTTGGCCACCTTACTCCTCCTTCTCTTGAACTCCGGAAGAGGAAGCCCCTTCTACACTCACTCACTACGCTCACTCACGTGATCCTCCATCAGTAGATTCCTCTTTTAATCTGTAGGATCATTTCTGAACTTGCTTCTTTTGTAGATCGGTGTGAGCGGCCAAGGGCCTGGAAACTCCTGCTGAGGAGCAGAAAGGAGCAATTTCATAGTTATCTCTAGGTTCCTGCTAGGCAGGAACTTACACTGAATTCTCAGACTCAAAGGTAGGATTTGTGCCAGGCACCAACGGCAGCTCGTGTGCTTTCAGACAACCTACCCATGTGGGTGTCCTTCATTGGGTTAACTGTGACATCTGTCCATCGTGTCAAGATGCTTGCCAGTCAGGTGTGGGAGGCAGAAGCAGGTGGGTCTCTGCATGCTTAAGGCTAGCCTGGTTTACATAGTGAGTTCCAGGTTAGCTCTAAGTAATAGATCGATCCTTTTTCAAAACAAACAAGCAAAAAAGTACTTGCCTGTCAAGTTTCATTTCTGAGGTACAGGAGCGGTCTGGGCTGATGATCTTTCCCTGCCTTGCCTGAGAGTCTCTGAGCTGTTCTATTTCTTTCTACAAACTCCTCTCTTTCTCTTCCTCTCGTATACTGTTGTTTAGAGAGAGGTGCATGTGCAGCCCCACATAGGTGGGGCTCTGAGGACCAGATGCACTGTTTGGACAGGGGTGTGCATTGCATAGTACATATTCCTCTCTCCCATTGCCTAACTAAAATCAATTTCTGTTCCTCCAGACCAAAGAACTTTACTTGACGCCTTCCTTCTCCAACTGTGGGTTAATCATGCACAAAAATTAATAAGCAGCTGTCCCAGTGCCGTGGCTCATTTACAACATTCATGAAAGACCATGAGCTGTGCTAATCCTCTGCTCCCGCTCATGCCTCCCTTACTTCTTAAGATTGAATCGGCTCAGAATACTCACTGAGTTCGTGCTTAAATCTAGTTGGTTTTTACCCCAGGCCCTTCCAACCGTGTTTTATACGCAGTAACAAATCACTTCCTGCTTGTATTCAGAAAACATTGTAAAGAGAAAAGACTTGTCACCAAGCTGGGAACTGTCCCCAGTAGTCTGATGGCTCCTAGCCTGTACCACAGTCTATGCCAGCATCAGCTGATCATTTGGAACAAAACGTCCAAATCAAGACTGAGATGAGTTCTCTGGATGTGTGGTCTCCTCCAATGCCATGGTCCAAAGCCTAGCTCTGCCTCTAAAGAGCTAATGTTGCCCCCCCCCCCCCATTGCCTACACTTTTCAACCTGTTCGAGAGCGCTAACAGCCACGATGTTACCATCCTGAGATTTCTGCCAGGGTCCCCTGAGGGGGTCAGGTCAGAATGCTTCCACACTCTGCTTTCTCAGTTTCCTGTCTCAACTTCATTTTGCTCAGCTGTAAAACGGACAGACGAACCCCTGCTTCATTTGCATTACCTGTTGGACAGGAGACTCGTATTACACCTAAGATCTGAAGTGCTGAGAATACAAGGAAATGTACGTCATTTGGGACTGCCCCAACTAGACAGTGCTGCTTTGAGAAGAGCCCCCAATCCTGATCCCCAGAAAAGCATGAGAAGCCACCCCCACCCTGAGACCAAACCTTACCCAAAATGTTATCACACAGACCAAGCAGGACGGGGCCAGGTGGGTGGCTGTACCTTGTCACTGGTGGGAAAAGCGAAAGCTATGGAGTAGGATGGAGGGACTATTCCATCTCTCCAGCCTTACCATGTGGAAACTGTCCCCCATATCTAGACACAACCTGTCTAGACACCACCCTGGTTCCATAAGCATCTGCTGAAAACACAGTTCCTGGCCACGAGGAGGCCCAGTCCCACCGATGCTGCGTGGCTGGGAATAGGTCATTGTTGCTTTCTGAGCTTTGAACTGCCTCTTGCCTCTGCCAACTCAGAGAACTGGCCAGAGGGCTAGACTATGTACAGGAAGCAGCTCAAAGTCAGGCTGACAGAGGTGATCTAGAAACCTCCGAAAGCTGCAGGGCAGCTCTCCTGCCGTCTTGGCCCTGCCTAGCTTCTCCTTTGCAGTACGAGGGAGGCGGAAGGTCTGTCCCCAGGCCTTCAGGGAGGAAAGTGACACAGACACAGACCAATGAAAAGTCAAGATGTGACAGTCCAGAAAGAGGACGGAAGATCAGGGCCCCATAGAGCAGGAAAATGCAAACTTAGCCACACACACAAACATATCCCCCGGCGTGCGTGCGTGCGTGCATGTGTTTACACATGCCAGGGTGCCGGAGTGGAAGCCAGAGGACAATGTGTGGAAGTCATTTCTGTCTACCACATGGGTGCCAGGGATTAAACTAGAATATTCCAGATTGATGGCTCTTTGTTTAATCCATTTTTGCCTTTTTGAGACAGGGTCTCACCATAGAAACCAAGCTGGCCTCAAACTCACAGAAATCTGCTTGCCTCTACCTCCTGAGCGCTGTGATTATTGCTTCAGAACCAGCTTATGAAGTGCAGGAGACAAAACCCAAGCCACCATGCCTGCTGGGAAGCACTCCTTAGCTGAGCCACATCCCCACCTCTCCCCCAACTTTTTTTTCTTTTGCCTCTTTCTCAATTCTAGGGTTTTTTTTCCTCTCTCTCCTTCCTTCCTTAGCTCATTCCCTCTTCCTTTCTTCTCTCCTTTAATCCAAAAGAAGTTCAAGTTGAAATCTGGAGTGGTGGCACATGCTGTAACCCTGTCTCTTGAGGGGAAGGTGAACCAGGTGGGAGGGGGCAGGAGGAGGCGCCTCTGATCCCAACACTCCAGAAGCTGTCCACATAGGGAGGGTCAGGACAGCTGGAACTAGAGACTCTGTCTCCAAAAAAAAAAAAAGGTAGGGGTTGGGGAGGTGAAGCAGGAGAATCAGGAATCAGGAGTTCAAGGTTATCCTTGGCTACATACTCCATTTCTTTAAAAAAAGAAAGAAAGGTAAATTGAAAATATACGACAACGATCACTAATAATTAACACTTTTTTATGAAGGCACTTAGCTGAGAGGCTCTGAACAGAAACATGATAAATTGCACTCCCATTCTCTCCATCTGGGCTGCTAAGCACAAGCCTCCCACACACACCCCAGGCAAAGGCAGAGGGGCAGGTTAACCAGCTGGCACCTGTCAGCCCCCACCCAGCCCTGTTTCCACATCTCTGTGGCTACCCATTGCACAGATGGGGACACTAAGCTCGCGCATGGGACAGGACTGCCTTCTGCTCATCCCCTGGCCCTGTTCTTCAGGCATCTCACACCACGGTTTCTTAAGCATCTGTGGACCCTGAGATGTCTACCCCACCACTTCCAACCACAAATGTGTATGGTCCACCCCACGCACACCCTTCTCATGTTTGGTCTGGCCAATGCTAGCAGGGTTGGGGGGTCAGGGGTCACCCTGCCCTGGGGTCCTTCTCCTGCTGTTCATCCTGCTTTCACAAGTCCTCCAGATGGTGACATCCTGTTTAGGTTGTAATCTGTGGGACAGTTCTTGTTTACTTGTGGTTCTGACTTGTGTGAGGTCCTGGTCACAGGCCTCAATGCCTGGGTAGATTTGTTGGGCCAAGAGAGAAGAGACCAGATGCCCCAGTGAAGCTGGTCCATGAGTTGTGTCTGGATGTGGGGAGGCTGGGACTACTTCTGCTGTCTAGTGAGACATTATAAACTGAGTTCTCTGTCAGGTTGGTGATAGGTTTGGAAGGGGGTGGCAGTTGGTCTTCTTGTGATCCCCTGTCAGCCGGGGACAGAGCCCCCAAATGTGTAAGGAAACTGAAGCTCAGAGTGCATTTACACACATGTCTGGACTGAGAGAAAGCCTTTGGCTCTGTTTCCCAGAAATGGAAGCAAGGTCTGCGCATGCGTGGCTAGGGGTGGTAGAGCTGAGAAGTTCAGACCACGTACTGGAAATGGCTCTACACAGCCTGCTCCACAAGGGCCATGGCAGTAAGAATCAAATCTGCTGCCTGGGGCTGAGTAGGCTTGTACATGCCCACAACCCCAGTGCTTGAGAGGCTGAGGCAGGAGGATGGAGCCTAGCCCACTATTGTTTGACAAACTTTTCCTAGAAAGACGCAACACAAACATCTACTCACCTCAGATAGAGAGCTCACAACAGACCAAAGGACAGATATCACCAAAATCCAACTTAGTAAACCAACAAGTTTTATTGGCATTGGTGTTGTGTGACAGAACTTTTCCTGGGGAAATGCGGCGGCATACACATCTACTCATCCCAGATAAAGAACCCACACAGACCAGAGTACAGATACCACCAAAGTCCCATTTGGTGAACCAATGAGTTTTATTGCGGTCACTTTCAGGAGCAGAAATGACTCAAAGACAGCTGCATCACCAAGGTCCACCCCAGGACGGTGACGGCTCACAAAGCTGGGAACCTGGAGCACGAGGCACAGCCTGCAGGCAGCTCACCAGGCTGGAGAGTGTCCTTCCCAGGGGCCTCAGTTGGTCTGAACATCTTCAGGAAGCCGGGCTTGTCTTTTGTATAGCTTTGCTAGACTGAGAATCTTTGCAGCTTATCTTGTCTTTGAGGGACTCTTAGCTTTTACTGTTTACTCTGGCAGGGAGGGGCCTAGTGAATTTGGTCAGTTACAGGGGACTTCCTGAAGAGATTTGAGGTGTTTACCTTTCTATTAAAAGAGCTTCCCTGCAGAACCAAACATTTCAATTTTTTTTTTTTTTTAATTTTCATGTGCATTGGTATTTTGCCATGGGTGTCGGGTCCCCTGGAGCTGAAGTTACAGACAGCTGTGAGCTGCCATGGTCGGTGCTGGGAATTGAACCCAGGTACTCTTAGAAGAGCAGTCAGTGCTCTTAACTGCCAAGCCATCTCTCCAGCCCTGTTCCCCCCCCCCCCAGTCCTCCCCCTGTGCCTCCCCTTCCCACTGGAACATTTCAATCTTTGAAGGAAACGTTAGAACAACACCTATGTAGTAGCAAGATCCTGTCTCAAAAACAGCAACAGATGGTGGGGGCCACAGCTCTGCACGTAAGAATATAAGAGCTGCTATTCTCTCTCTCTCTCTCTCTCTCTCTCTCTCTTCTCTCTCTCTCTCTCTCTCTCTCTCCCTCAGCTTAGTTTAGTTTTTCAAGACAGGGTTTCTCTGTATAACAACTTCGGGCTGTTGCCGGGCAGTCAGTGGTGGCGCACGCCTTTAATCCGAGCACTTGGGAGGCAAGAGCAGGCGGATCTTTATGAGTCGAGGCAGCCTGGTCTACAGAGAGAGATCCAGGAAAGGCGCAAAACTACATAGAGAAACCCTGTCTCAAAACAAAACAAAACAAAAACCAAAAACAAAAATAAAAACAAAAAAAACTTTGGCTGTCCTGGAACTCACTCTGTAGACCAGGCTGGCCTCAAACTCAGAGATCTGCCTGCCTCTGCCTCCCAAGTACTGAGATTAAAGGCGTGGCACCACCTCGGCCTAGAGCTGCTATTTTTTTAAAGATTTATTCATTTATTCATTCATTCATATGGGTACTTTGTCAGCATATACATCTGCACACCAGAAGAGAGCATCAGGCAGTTGTGAGTTGCCATGTGGGTGCTGGGAATTGAACTAAGGACCTTTGGAACAGCAGAGAGTGCTCATAACCACTGAGCCATCTCCCCAGCCCCTAAAGCTGCTATTCTTGCAGAAGACTGGAGAATTTTAGTCTTCAGCCCCCACATCCGACAGTCACAACCACCCATAACTCTAGCTCCAGAGGTCTCACTCCCTCTTCTAGGTTCCGACACCCACATGTCCATAAAAGTAAACACGTATTTCTTAATTTCAAAAAATATTAGATGTATTGATTTTAATTTATATATTGTGGGTGTTTTGCCTGTATGCATGTATATGTACCATATGTATGCTCAGTGTCTAAAAGTCAGAAGAGGTCATCAGATCCCTTGAGCTGGAGTTTAGGATGTTTGTGAATCACCATGAGAACCCAGGTCCTCTGCCAGAGCAACAAGTGCTCTTAACTGCTGAACCATCTCTCCAGCCCCAAATACATCTTTTGAAAAATTCCCACCACCTGTTTTCATAGCAAAAAAGCTTCACTCTCCCCCGCTACTTGATCCATGACTTGACTCCATGACTCTGCTGTCCCTTGCTGTTCCCTCTGCCCTGCCCTCAGATTCCTGCCACCCAGCCTCCGTTCCCTTTCGGCCAACCTCAGGACACAGGCTCACTAAAACAGTGCCCTGGCCTGACCTTAGCTTTACAGAATCCATTATCCCTGGCAGCATGTCACAGGCTCACTCTGCCATCTGAGCACTAACCAGGCCTGACCCTGCTTAGTCCCTGAGACTAGGTACATTCCGGGTCGCTGAGGGCAGTGTGGTGGTTTGAAAGAAAATGGCCCCTATAGGATGTGGCACCACTAGGAGGTGTGGTTGGAGGAAGTGCGTCACTGTGGGGGTGGGCTTTGAGGTCTCCTATGCTCAAGCTACACACAGCGTGGCACTCAGTTCACTTCCTGTTGCCTGCAGATCAAGACGTCAAACTCTCAGCTTCGTCTCTAGCTTCATGTCTGTCTGCATGCCACCTGCCATGAAGACAATGGACTAAACCTCTGAACTGTAAGCCAGCCTCAATTCAATGTTTTCCTTTATAGGAATTGCTGCGGTCATGGTGTCGCTTCACAGCATCAGAAACCCTAACTAAGACAGGCAGTGTCCCCAGAACCAGATCAGGGATACTCAGTCAGGAGGATATGGCGAAGCAATGGTGAGAAGTGCAGGCGGAAATCCAGCTGCCTATGTGGAGAGTCGCTCCCCTGGGCTTTGTGGAATGGGCCACATCCAACTTCTCACTCTGCCAGTCCTGGCCACCAGCCACGAGGGATGCAGATCTGACTTCTGTTCCTGAGAAACAGAGCCAGGGCTTCCCCTCAGCTCACCCCACACACCATGTTCTGTTCTTGAAAACCTGAGTCACAGCTACCCTGTCTGAGTCAGTCTGGCTAGGGTTCCAGTCTCAATCCCACCCCTAAAGCTACCACACCCTGTACCCAGAGGAAGTCTCCAAACTGCTTTCCACCTCTGTTCATGAATGACATGTAGATGCAAAAGTGCCAGCCTCATGGAGTGACCCAATGACAGTGAAGGGGGAGGGGTCCCACTCCCCCACATAGAGTCACAGCATGGCAACCAGGACCAACAACATTGTCCACTCAGAGGCCACTGCGGCAGCCCTGCTCCTTAGCACTCCCATGCCTGTATAGAGTGAAAACATGACTGCTCCAAGGTATGGTTGAGGGGAAGGTTTTCATTTTAAATATGAGGGAGAGGACAGCCAGAGGCATCTGGAAGATTCCAGAGCAGGGGGAGAAAGTAGTAGACTAAACATGACCAGTAGACTGAATCAGGCCATGAGAGGAGAGAGGGGGAGAGTGAGAGAGGAAACGAGAGAGAGAGAGAGAGAGAGAGAGAGAGAGAGAGAGAGAGAGAGAGAGGGGGGGGGGAGGGAGGGAGGGAGGGAGGCAAGGGGACCAAGAGAGTGCACGGTCAAAATGGCAGGATTATATAGGAATATGAAGCTGGGAGAAGGGAAATCCATGAGCTGGAGGTTAAGGCAGGGAGCTGAGTGAGAACTGCTGAGGGGAGCCACAGGTACCCGGTGAGCCTGGAGGCCAGCAGACACTTTGGTATGCGAACAGGCGCCAACCGCAGTTAGCTTTTGTTGGACTTGACAATGCCATCATGCTTCAGAGCAATACAGGAGAAACTGAGTCACAGGAAAGTGAAGTCACTCACCACTGGTCACAAGACGGCCGATAAACTAAAGATAGAAACTAGAGGCCATGTTCCATTCACACCCTCCACATTCCTCAGAGCTCGCACCCAAGACACTGGGAACCCTGTCCTCAGCTTTTTACCTGATCTTCGGATCAGCCCAGAGAGGGGAAGATGATGATGGACCCACTTTACACAAGGGTACCCACCTGTGTGAACCACCGTGGTCCCTCCGTGCTAAAATCTGACTGCCGTGTGGCCCTGTCAGGGGTAAAGTATCTAAGGTGGGCTTTGGTCACTAAGGGGAACGGTGCCTATCAACGGATGGGGTTAATCCTCAGGGAGCCATAGAATCCTTCCTCAACAGTAGAGGGGAGGGGGAGGAGGAGAGGGAGATAAAAGGAGGGGGAGGGAGGGAGAGAGTTGTCATTGAGTGAGTGAGGCCACTTTGCCTCTTCTACCTTAAACCCTGGTCCTCTACCTCTTGGCACTGGCTGAGGCAGCACCAGGCACTGTTGACCGTGAACTTCCCAGTCCCCAGAACCATGAGCCAATGCATCTATGTTCTTCATAGCTTCCCAGTCTCTGATGTCCTGCTGTATCAACAGGAAGCAGAATGTAGAGGACCTGACATGTCACAGGTTACGTGGCTACTGTCACAATCAGAATTCCTTCTCATCTTCCACCCTGACCCAGAAGGACAGCTCTTAATCCCTCAGAGAAGCCATATACTTGGCTCTGTCCCTAGTTATGATTTGGGGTGTTCTCTGCCTCAGCCCCTGGCTGTGTTAGGGAAGAGAGGTATCACTTGGAGCATCCCAGACTCCAAGGAGCAGGGCCAGGCCAGGGTACAACCACAGTGTTAGGGCAAAAGCCTGGGCTCGGCCATCTGTCCCAATAGGCCAGTTAAAGAGACATGTTATGGCTGGGTGTTGGTGGCGCACACCTTTAATCCCAGCACTCGAGAAGCAGAGATATGCGGATCTCTGTGAGATCGAGGCCAGCCTGGTCTACAGAGTGAGATCCAGGACAGGCACCAAAACTACACAGAGACAGAGAAACCCTGTCTCAAAAAACCGAGAGAGAGAGAGAGAGAGAGAGAGAGAGAGAGAGAGAGAGAGAGAGAGGGGAGAGAGATGTGTTGGGAATAAATAAAGGGGTCCAGTGACCTCCCCCGCCCCAGTTCATCCTCAGTGTACTGACTTGTGTTAAAGCAGAGAAGGAATTGGGAGGGCAAAAGGTATGCATAACTAAACAGCCTGCTCAAGGTGTGGTCTGGTCTATCATCTCAGCGCTGTGGTCCTGCAAGGTGATCCAGTGAATTGTTAGTCTGCTCATCACTGTCATCCCTTGATGGGACTAACCCGGTTCAGGGTGATCTTGTCCAGGGTGCAGCCTCTCCATCCTAGGTCATCCTCCTCATCCAGAGGACGGAGGACAGTCTGTCCTGAGTGACCCTGCTGTGTTTGGAATCCCAAGTGAGCACCAATTTATGGCAATGACTTATCTCCTTGCTTTCAGGCTGAAAAGGCGGACATGGAAGACAGGGTTAGAGAGGCGTCTGTCGGTGACGAGCGCACCTCCGCGGGGTCGAGTGGGAGTCTGAGCTCAAGTAAAGGAGCCCGAAGCCAAGACGGAGACCCAGGCTTTCCTCCGTGTTTTGTTACCCTGGGGGCCCAAGTGAGAAGCCAGTGTTTCTTAGCAAAAGCAGATTCTGAGGCCCTGTTCTAGAAGAGCAATTTAGAGACTAGACTTGGCAACTGAAGAAACTTAGCCTCTAACTCCAGTGCCATTACCTACTAGCTGTACGGAGACCCATGTCTCTGTTTACAGAGGTCTTCAGGGCGCGGCAATCTGTGGAGGACAAGCAAGCTCCATGCCACCAAGGGCTACTGTTCTAGCTGTCCAGGGTGGGCTAGCCCCATTTTCTGGGGGCTCTGGCAAGGGAGGGGAGAATATTTTTTTAAAAGATTTATTTATTCATTATGTATACAGTGATCTGCCTGCATGTATGTCTGCAGGCCAGAAGAAGGCATCAGATCTCACTATAGATGGTTGTGAGCCATCCATGTGGGTGCCAGAAATTGAACTCAGGACCTCTGGAAGAACAGCCAGTGCTCTTAACCTCTGAGCCATCTCTCCAGCCTGAGAGGGAAGAATATTAAGCCTCTGAAGCATGTTCCCTCAAATCAAATTCTGCTCTTGTTCAAAAAGGTTCAGTGGCTACACGACACTTTGAGGGTCACCCCACCCTCACCTCAAGTTCAAGGTCAAGGCATAGGATCCCACCCATATCCCTAGGGCCGCCATCCATCAGTCCTTCCTTATTTCCACCCCAGGTCTTCCCAGGCTGTTGTGTGTGCCAAAGAGGAGACCTTACCCTAGCCACCATCCTGCTGGGAAATGCCTACAGAGTCTTCAAAGTCAAAGAAGTGCAACATCCCCCCAAAGGAGGCAGATTTCAGTGTGAGAAATGGTTTCTGTTGCTGTTGTTCTGGCAAAGGTACCTAGCCCACTAAGGGCCAATATGCCATAAATCCCCCCACCTGGTAAGATTTTTGTTCAAGTAAAGGCCCCCGCGGCATTCCTGAAACTTGATGGTCTGTAGCACAGGCCCCTTCCCCCTTTCCTCCATTGTCTGTGCCCTGACTCTTTTTAAACCAGCCAGGCCTCAAAGACTGTGCGGTGAGACCCAGCTGGTGAAGACACAGTCACCACCTTCATTAGTGACAAACAAGCCACAACAACAAACCGAGTGAACGTCTCGCTCCTGGTGCTCCCTAGCACCGTTCGAATTCTGGTGCTCCCTAGCACCGTTCGAATTCTGGTGCTCCCTAGCACCGTTCGAATTCTGGTGCTCCCTAGCACTGTTCAAATTCTGGTGCTCCCTAGCACTGTTCGAATTCTGGTGCTCACTAGCACTGTTCCAATTCTGGTGCTGCCTTTTATACAAAAAGGAAGTTCCTTGCCAAACAACTTTACATGTTCCTTTGTGGACACCAAAATTATTCTTCCTTTCTACCACCAGGTATCTGCTCCACACCAACCACGCTAGGTTCCAAGCTTCTGCTGCTCCTGCCTCCTCCACCAGCAAAGGGGTCTGGAGGCTACAGCAGCCTAGGACTGAGGCCCCCACGGCCTCCCCAGGCCAGGCTCAGGGGAGCAAAGCCTGGCTGAATGAACGACAGTCTTCACTGGTGCCCTTGGGAGCCTACCTTGAAACAATGGCCTCAGTGCCAGCTCCTGGATATGATCTCGGGAAGAACTTAGAAAAGGGAAGGAGTCCATGATGGAGTATGCAGGGTCGTCTTAAACAAACTTCAGGCACCTGGCACTCAGCTTTGGCACTCAGGATGACAGAGGCCTGAGCTGAAGGTCACTCTTAGTTGTGGGAGTGCTGGGAAAGCAGGGCCAAATTTTGGGGCAGGGGACTCCAGCCAGCTTCTTGCTAAAGCCCCCAGGCTCGTGGCTGGAAGTCTTTGGGTCAATGTACCTGGATAAGTGAGCTTCTCATGGTGAATAAATGAATGAATTAATGAATGAATGCATGAATGAATGAATGACAATACGGAGTATTATGAACAATCCAGGCATCTCCAAGCATTGGGCAGACCCAGCCCTTCTAATTGTGTGACGCTGGAGCAGTCATCATCCCTCTGTGAACCATATTTCTTCTTCAGTAAAGCAGAATGCTAGCCCTACCCTCACAAGAGACAAAGGGTGGGGCCCAGAAATGAGAAGGGTGACACTTTCAGCCCCAGCCCATCCACAGGAAGCAGAACACGGGCCAGTGAGCACTATGTGGGTGAAGAAGCCACAGAAGTCAGGCTCAGTGCCCAGAGGAGAACCACAGGAGCCCTACAGAAACCACATCAGGGCCACCACAGCCCCACCCGCCCACAGAGACTTCCGCTGCTGCCTCTCCCAGGCAAAGGTCTCCACAGACTGCCTCGCTGATGTACCCCTGTGGCTGTCAGCGGAGGCTGTTCCCCGTTCCGCTCGAAAGCCACGCGGGCTCCTGTTCCTGTGGTTCTTAGAGCACACTCCTGTATTACAGAGACAAATCCCTGTGTCATTTGTGATCTTAGGCTAGCACTCAGTCGACCAACAACTGCACATCCTGCATCCCTCCCCATTCAGACCCCGGTACCTGCTGCTCCAGGATCTCCTTCCAGCCCTTCCCTTTCTGCTTGAGCAACACCTCTTTGGTTGTTCCAGTTGCTCTTAGGGAAAGGAAGCCCTGACTAGTCACACTGGGACAACATAACCCTTCCCTCACACCTGAAACTCTTTCCCGATAGCCTAATCCCATGCCCATCTTCCCCTTCCTCCACTGCAAAATCCACAGAGATCTGCCTGCCTCTGCCTCCTGAGTGCTGGGATTAAAGGCATACGCCATCACCACCAGGCTGGAGGTTATTTCTTTTTTTTTTTTTTTTTTTTTTGTTTTTTGTTTTTGTTTTTGTTTTTGTTTTTTCAAGACAGGGTTTCTCTGTGTAGCTTTGCGCGTTTTCCTGGAACTCACTTGGTAGCCCAGGCTGGCCTCGAACTCACAGAGATCCGCCTGGCTCTGCCTCCCGAGTGCTGGGATTAAAGGCGTGCGCCACCACCGCCCAGCTGGAGGTTATTTCTTATCTGTACACAGAGACTGCTCCTTTTCCTGTCCATGGAGGGATTTCACCATGCAGTGTCTCCCCACCACCCCCTGTCACTGTAGTTAGACTGTTTTCCAACACACAGGTGTCTAATGGAGAACCTTGCTGAGTGTAATTGGTGACTATGGACCAAGCTCTGCAGGACAAATTCAGGATTTCATTTGCATATCACCCCTTCTGCCCCAGTCCTCAGAGCTAGTTTGAGTGCTATGGATTGTTCCTCCCAAGTGTCTTTATTGTTGCTGCTGCTGTTGTTGATTATCTTATGTATGAGAGTTCTGTCGGGGGGGGGGGGGTGGCAGAGGGCGAGGAGTGGGGCACGAGAACATAGGGAGATGGGAGGGTCAACCTGGAACAGGGACAGAGTGGGAGGGGAGGGAGGAAGGTACCATGATAGATGAGGACATCATGGGAATAGGAAGAGGCAGGGTGCTGGGGAGGCTCTCAGGAATTCACAAGGATGACCCCACCTTGGTCTGCTGGCAGTGGTCCTGAGGGTGCCTGGACTGGTCTACTCTGGTGACTAGCCTAGCAAATAACCTAGCTGTCATCATAGAGCCTTTGTCCAGTGACTGATGGAGGCAGATGCAGAGATCCATGGCCAGGCACCAGGCTGAGCTCCAGGAATCCAATTGATGAGAGAGAGGAGGGATTGACTGGCCACACTAGTGGAAGCCCATGAACTGTGGTCTGGTGGCTGTGGAGCCCCCATGGGACTGGACTAGGCCCTCTGGATATGGAAGACAGTTGTTTTGGCTCGAACTGTTTGGAGGGCACCCAGGCAGGGGGATCAGATCTGTCCCTGGTCTATGGGTAGGCTTCTGGGAATCCAGTGCCTGTGGTGTGACGCTTTGCACAGCCTTGGTGCAGTGGGAAGGAGCTTGGGCCTGCCTAGGCTCAGTGTGCTGGGCTCTGCTGACTCCCCATGGGAGACCTCGATTTGGGGGATGTGGGGATGCGGGGTGGCTTGGGAAAGAGGGCTGGGGGATGGGAGGAAGGAAGAGGGGGGATCTGTGGATGGTATGTGGAGTGAGTAGAAAATTTCTTAATAAAGAAAAATGAAAAACAAACAAAAAACAAAACAACAACAACAAAGCGAGTTCTGTCTACCTGTAGGTGCCTGGTGCTGGAAGAGGCCAGAAGAAGACACTGGATCTCTTCAGACTTGAGTTACAGAAGGTAGTGAGCCACCATGTGGCTGCTGGGAATCGAACCTGGGTCCTCTAAAAGAACAGTCAGTGCTCTTAACCATTGAGCCCTCTCTCCAGCCCCCTTTTAAGTATTTGTTTGTTTTGGTTATGTGTGTGATTGTGTCTATGTATACGTTGTGCACATGAGAGCAGGTACCCACATAGGCCCAGAGATTTCCTGGAGCTAGAGTTATAGCAGTCTTGAGCTACCCAAGGTGGGTGCTGGGAACTGAACGTGGGTCCTCTGTAAGAGCAGTATGCTCCTAACTGCTGAGCCATCTCTCCGGCCCCTTCTTTTCTTTCTTTGAGACAGGGTTTCACATAGCCTGGGCTAGATACCTTCAAATTGAGGGTCTTGGTGCCTCAGCCTCCTGAGAGTTAGGATCACAGGCCTGGGCCACTATGCCCAGCCTGGCTTTGTCCAATCTGCTACTAAAACTGTCCATTGTGCTGGTTTCGATTGCTGTGTGCTCGCTTTCTAGATGTTCTACTATGTTTTTGTTCCAGTTGGTTCAATTGGTCCCCCTTCAGGTGCCAGTTTCTTCCCTGCTAATCCCTTTGCTGCCCATTTATTTTAACCTCCAGGAATCTTCCCCTGACCTCTTGTACTAGGAGCCCCCTTAGGTTTCTCTCTTTCTGGCCTTTTGGACTTTTTTTTTTTCTTCAGTACTTTTATTTTGTGTGTATGGTTGTTTGCCTGCATGCTTGTCTGTGCACCACATGTATGCAGTGCCAACAGTGGCCAGAAGAGGGCATCAGATTATCTGATACTGCAGTTACACGTGGTTGTTAGCTGCCACGGCCATGTAGGTGTTAGGAATCAAACTCAGGTCCTCTGGAAGAGCAGTCAGCGCTCTTAACTACTAAGCCATCTCTGCAGCCCCACCTTTTAGGACTTTTTAGAGCATTGATTATCTTGGGCCATGACTAGGCAGGTGTGGATCTGCCTTCCCTGTTAGAGCCACGCTCCTCATAAGCAGGGACCATATCTACAGTCTTTAGGGCCCAGCACACAGCGAGATTTTGATGTAATGCTTTCCCTTCACCCTCTCTGTCCACTTCTTTGTGTTACAGCTTTGTTTTGCTTTGCAGTGCCGGGGTAGAACCAGGCCCTTTATGCATGCTGAGCGACGGCTCCACCACTGAGCCGTGCCCAAGCCCATTCTCCTTTGATTCCATTGATTCCTTTACTTACTTTGAAATTCATTGAGTCATTTGTTCATCTGTTAATTCATTTCCTCATTCATTCACCTAACAGTGATGTGGAAAGAATGGCTACTTCTATGACCGTGAGCAGCTGAGGCAAGGTGCTGAGCATGTAGCAGTCAGGAAGGTTGTCTGTTGGAGGCAATGTGACCTAGGAAGAGGAAAGTGGAGAAGTGTGTGCTAGGATCAACGGAGGTGTGAGGGGGCCTGTGGGATAAAGCCCATGCAGCCCTCCTGCTCCCAGCACGTGAGCAGCTAGCTCATCTTTCTCTGTTCTGGCTGCTAAGAAATTCAAAGCTCAGCTTGGTGGACGGCACTTGGAATTGTTCTTGACCAGTGGCTCAGCAGTTGCCCGTGTTGTGTGGCTTAAAATCCTTGGCTCTTACGCTCTCTGGCTCTCATTTAAAAAATTCTATCTTGGAGCCAGGCATAGTGGCACCCATCTTCAATCCCAGCACTCAGAGGTAGGTGGATCGCTGAGTTCAAGGCCAACCTGGTCTACGAAGCAAGTTCCAGGACAGTCAAGGCTGTTACAGAAAGAAGCCCTGTCTTGAAGGGGGTGATTCCTCCCTCCCTCCCTCCCTCTCCCTCCATCCCTCCCCCCTCTTCCCCTCTCTTCCTCTGTGTGCATGTGTGTGTGTGTATGTGTGTGTTCTGTGTCTGTGTGCCTATGTGGGTAGATCAGAAGACATTTGCTGGATTTGGTTCTCTTCTTCCATCATGTGGGGTCAGGGGACTGAATTTAGGTTATCAGGCTTGACCGTAAGTGCTTTACCAGGGGAGCCACCTTCCTGGCTCCTTGTTTGTTTGTTTGGTTTTGACATGGTTTCATCCGTAGCCTAGGCCAGCCTGGAACTCACTCTGCAGCCAAGATGGGCCTCAAACAGCAATTCTCCTTCCTCAGTCTCTTGAGGGCTGGAATTATAGGTATGCGTCACATACTAGGCTGTTAGTAAAACGATGACAGTTGTATTCATAAAGAGTTGACTCAAGCCAGATATAGAGGTCCATACCCTTAATTCTAGGAGGAGCAAGAGGTCTACAAAGTGAGTGTCAGGCCAAGCTTGTTAGAAACAGCTTTGTTTTGTTTTTATTTTATTTACTTATTTATTTATTTGGTTTTTCAAGACAAGGTTTCTCTGTTTAACAGCCCTAGCTGCCCTGGAGCTTGCTTTGTAGACCAGGCTGGCCTCAGACTCACAGATCTGCTTGCCTCTGCCTCCTGAGTGCTGGGATTAAAGATGTGCACCACCACCGCCCGGCTCTGAACAATCTTGAGACTTGACTCTCTATCACACCCTTCCCTTGGGTATCAATGAATAATTAGCCAGTGGTACCAGATTTGAGGTTGAGCTCCCACCAGTGGGGTGAAACAGAGTCATTACTCTGAGCTAGAGTAAAAACTAAGTAAACTTCCCACTCAGGAGTAACCCCTGTTTGGGTCATGCTCATGCTTTAAAAAAAAAAAAAATATTGCCTTTCTGGGTTACTTTCACTTTGTGTGTGACATTAAGAATTTTTCGGGGGAGGGGGCGTGGGAGGTGGGAGGACAGGGGAATCTGAGGTTGATATGTAAACTGAATAGAAAATCTCTTAATAAAATAAGTAAGTAAGTAAATAAATAAATAAATAAACAAATAATTTTCCCCCCAGCAGCCACGGCTACATAGTGAGACCCTATGTCTTGGTTACTTGTCTATGGCTGTGACAAAACTTGATGACCAAGGCAACTTATAGAAGGAAGACTCTATTGGGGATTACAGTTCCGGAGGGCTAGGAGTCCGTCACCATCATGTCAGGGAACACAGCGGCAGGCATGCAGCAGGCATGCAGCAGGCAGCAGGCAGGCAGGCATCAGGCAGGCAGGCATCAGGCAGCAAGCAGCAGGCAGGCATATAGTATGCAGCAGGCAGCAGGCAGGCAGCAGGCAGCAGGCAGCAGGCAGCAGGCAGGCAGGCAGCAGGCAGCAGGCAGCAGGCAGCAGGCAGCAGGCAGCAGGCAGGCAGGCAGGCAGCAGGCAGCAGGCAGCAGGCAGCAGGCAGGCAGGCAGGCAGCAGGCAGCAGGCAGCAGGCAGCAGGCAGGCAGCAGGCAGCAGGCAGACAGCAGGCGGCAGGCAGCAGGCAGCAGGCAGCAGGCAGCAGGCAGGCAGGCAGGCAGCAGGCAGCAGGCAGCAGGCAGGCAGCAGGCAGCAGGCAGACAGCAGGCGGCAGGCAGGCAGGCAGCAGGCAGCAGGCAGCAGGCAGCAGGCAGCAGGCAGCAGGCAGCAGGCAGGCAGCAGGCAGCAGGCAGCAGGCAGGCAGGCAGGCAGCAGGCAGCAGGCAGCAGGCAGCAGGCAGGCAGGCAGGCAGCAGGCAGCAGGCAGCAGGCAGCAGGCAGCAGGCAGGCAGCAGGCAGCAGGCAGCAGGCAGGCAGGCAGGCAGCAGGCAGCAGGCAGCAGGCAGGCAGCAGGCAGCAGGCAGACAGCAGGCGGCAGGCAGCAGGCAGCAGGCAGCAGGCAGCAGGCAGGCAGGCAGGCAGCAGGCAGCAGGCAGCAGGCAGGCAGCAGGCAGCAGGCAGACAGCAGGCGGCAGGCAGGCAGGCAGCAGGCAGCAGGCAGGCAGCAGGCAGGCAGCAGGCATGCAGCAGGCAGGCAGCAGGCAGCAGGCAGCAGGCATGCAGCAGGCATGCAGCAGGCAGGCAGCAGGCAGCAGGCAGACAGCAGGCAGCAGGCAGGCAGGCAGCAGGCAGGCAGGCAGCAGGCAGCAGGCAGCAGGCAGGCAGGCAGGCAGGCAGCAGGCAGCAGGCAGGCAGCAGGCAGCAGGCAGCAGGCAGCAGGCAGGCAGCAGGCAGCAGGCAGCAGGCAGCAGGCAGGCAGCAGGCAGCAGGCAGCAGGCAGGCAGCAGGCAGCAGGCAGGCAGGCACTGGAGCAGCTGAGACCTCACATCCTGACACAAAAGCAGAGAGAGGCACACAAGGAATAAAGTGAGTCCTTTGAAACCTCAGAGTCCACCCCCCCACCCCCCCCACCCCCGCAGTGACACACCTCTTCCAGCAATGCCACAATTCCTCATCTTTCCCAATTTCACCAACTAGAACCAAGTATCTAAACCTATTGGAGGACATTCTCATTCAATCCACCACATTCTATTCCCTGCCCCCATAGGTTCTTGGCCACATGATAATGCAAAATGCATTTAGTTCAATTTCAAAAGTCCCCATAGTCTTTTAGTCTCAACACTGTTTAAAAGTACAACATTCAGTGCTGCTACATGACCACACATGCACTGTCCAATAGCCAAGCAAGATGTTTAGTCATTCCAGGGCTTTATGTCCTACGTAATCTGTGCACTGCATGATCATATAATTTTCACGCAGCATGGTCATGTAATCTATGCACATGCGTGGTGTAGCTATGTAAACCCATATGCGCATGTGCAGGGGAATGCATAAAAAGTGGGTCACAGACTCCATGCACAATCTTCCATAGGCCTAAGCACATTCCCCTCTGTTCCTTCTCCTAATAAACTCTTTTTTTTTTTTTTTTTGTGGTTTTTCGAGACAGGGTTTCTCTGTATAGCTTTGCGCCTTTCCTGGAACTCGCTTTGGAGACCAGGCTGGCCTTGAACTCACAGAGATCCGCCTGGCTCTGCCTCCCGAGTGCTGGGATTAAAGGCGTGCGCCACCACCGCCCGGCTAATAAACTCTTATAGTGGGTTTTTTTGTGCCTCATGACTTTTCTCACATGGTAAACAGCGCTGCTTAATGAATAACACAGAGCTGCATAACAATAACTAACATTCAGGTGCTGGAGAGATAGCTCAGTGGTTGGGGGCACTGGCTGCTCTTCCAGAGGACCTAGGTTTTCAGTACCCACATAGCAGTTCACAACCATCTATGACTCCAGTTACAAGGAATCCAACGTCCTCATACAGACATACATCTAGGCAAGACACCAATGTACATAAAATAAATAAATTAATTTTTTTAAAGATTTATTTATTTATTATGTATACAGTGTTCTGTTTGTATGTATGTCTGCACACCAGAAGAGGGCACCAGATCTCATTATAGATGGTTGTGAGCCACCATGTGGTTACTGGGAATCAAACTGGGGACCTCTGGAAGAGCAGTCAGTGCTCTTGACCTCTGAGCCATCTCTCCAGCCCTAAATAAATTAATTTAAAAAGAGTCCAACAGTCAAAATCTCTTCTGAGACTCAAGGCAACCTCATAATTATAATAACTGAAAAAAATACATACTTCCAACATACAATGGCATAGAATATACATTACCATTCCAAAGCGGGGTTGGGGGTTTGGGGGGTGGGGATATGGTGAGGAAATATTGGGCCATAGCAAGATTGAAACCCAGCAACGCAAACTCCTCTAGCTCCACGACAGAAGTCAAAGTTTAGATGGCTCTTCCCCTTCGCTGGTTCCACTCCCTGTGCTCAGCTCTCCTTGGCAGATGTCTCACGGCTCTGGCATCTCCAACATTTTAGGGTCTCCAATGCAGTCCAGGCTTCACCTTCACAGCTTCACTCAATGGCCTTCAGGGACTCTCCTGCCACATGCCTGGCCTCAGTGGCTCTCCTTAACTGCAGAGGAAGATTTCACAACTCCCTTTCTCCTGTACACTTCATAGCTCTAAACCTAGAACCACATGGGTGAAATTGCCGTGTTCAGCTGTCTGCTTGGGCTGGAGACTGCCCCCCACCATCTACCCACATTTTTATCAGCTTTCCTTTGTTGTTGCTTTTTAGGAGCAGAAAATTCCTCAGGCCTTTTCCTTTCACAAGTTGGAAGCTTAGCTGGGTGAAGTTGACCTGAGGGCACCCCTCCCTTATATTCCACTGAGTGTCAAGCCTCTCCTTGACGGTCTTAACACTCTCAGCACAAGCCTTGGCTCCAACATTCAATTTCCTGGTGCTATTTTTTTCCCCTTCATTTTGTATTTCTTTTTGTCCTACCTGCTGTTTTTCATTGTAGACCTGCATATGAGTGGTTACTAATAACCACACAACATAGTTAACATTAGGCTGTCTTAAAATCTCCCCCACTAAGGAAATTAGTGCATTACTTTTCAGTTTAGTGTCAGGCAAATTCTTAAGACAGGGGCAGAAGACAGCCACATTCTTTGCCAAAATATCACGAGAACAGTCTCTAGCCAATTTGCTAATATCATTGTCCTCTGAAGCTTTTTGAGTTGGGCCCCCATAGTTCATGTTGCTCTTAGCACCATCTTCTAAGTTCCTAGAATGATGGTCCATTAAATTCTGTTTATAACATTTGACCACATTCCTAGTCGAAAGTTCCAAAGCCTTCCACATTCCTAAAAAATAAAATAACAAACAAACAAACACATGGTCAGGTCTGTCATACAATAACCCACTTCTTAGTATCAACTTCTTTTTTGTTTTTTCGAGACAGGGTTTCTCTGTGTAGCTTTGGAGCCTTTCCTGGATCTCGCTCTGTAGACCAGGCTGGCCTCAAACTCACAAAGATCCACCTGCCTCTGCCTCCCAAGTGCTGGGATTAAAGGCGTGCGCCACCACCGTCTGGCCAACTTCTATTTTTCTTTTCTATTGTGACAAAACAGCTTGACCAAGGCAACATATAAAAGAAAACATCCACCAGGCAGTGGTGGCTCACGCCATTAATCCTAGCACTTGAGAGGCAGAGGCAGGCTGATCTCTGAGTTTGAAGCCAGCCTGGTCCACAGAAGGAGTTCCAAGATGGTCAGGACTACACAGAGAAACTCTGTCTCAAAAAAAAAACAACCCACAAACAAACAAACAAAAAGTACAAAAAAGAGGAATAGAAAAAGAAAAGAAAGAAAACGTTTAATTGACATTACAGTTTCAAAGGGTTAGAGTCCATAGCGGGCTTTGGTGGGCAAAGGCATGGTGGCAGGAACAGCTGAGATCTGACCACATCTTGATCCACAGCATGAGGCAGAGAGCAGAACTGGGAATGACATGTGGATTAAAACCTCAAAGTCCACCCCCAGCAACACACCTTCTCCATCAAGATTCTACCTCCTTGTAAGGGTTTTTCCTGAGCAAGAGCATCTTGGCAGCCAGGAGCCAAGGAATACCACAAAGTCACACCACACAACAAACCTCACAAAAAGAGATTTATTGGAGAGAAGAACAGAATGGCAGCTGCCTCTGAATGGGGGGTCAGGTGAAGGGGAGGGCTTTTATAGTTTTTTTTTTTTTTTTGAAGCATGTGCAGTGCAGTGAGTGAGCTATTGGAAAAACAGCATGGCTAGGGGCTGGGAGTCTTGTCTGGCTAATAACACTGAGTCACAGGAAAGGGGATTTCCAAGTCTCAGGAGCTCCAGGTCAAGCCAGGGGCAGGGTGTTTTTCCCTTGGCCCTAGTTTTGGGCTTGGGGTCAAGTTAGGGGCAGAGTGTTCTCTCCCTGGTCCCCTTTCCCTGTACTCCTAATCCTATCCAAACAGTGCCACCAACTGGGGATCAAGTATTCAAGTCTATGAGCCAGTGGGGGACATTTCTCATTCAAACCACCATAACCTGTCTTAAAAAACAGAAAAAGAAGGAAGGAAAAAAAAAGAAAGAAAGAAAAGAAAATGAGCAAGACTCAATGTTGCAATAGGTTTCAAGACCTAAGAGCTCAAGAGTGTGGCCATGGTCATGCATACCTGTATGACTAGCACTTAAGAGGACCAAGCAGAGGGATTGCTATGTGTTTGAGGCCAGTTTGGACTACACAGTACATTTTAGACCAGGTAAGACACTGGCTAAAAAAAAGAAAAAAAGAGCTCAAGTGATACAGAATTTGCACCCACTATGGCTACCATGTTGTTATGTAACAGGACCTACACACACACACACACACACACACACACACACACACACACACACCATGCTAGTTCAGCAGCTTAATACACAGATACTTAATTCTCTCCGATGCACTGTAGGGGGACTGAGAGTCACTGGTCTTGACTGGTGTGTCTGGGTACCTCTGCTTCAGGGAGTACTTTGATACAGACTGTATGCAGGGGTGTGGATGTCCCACATGTCTTACTCTAGAGCCTGGATAAATAGCTGATGGCTGGGTAGAGGGACATCCTTCTTCAAGAAGGTACCTGCCAAGTCAGCATACTGGAGCTTGTAGTTCCATCACGTCTTCTGTTACCATTCGTTGACCAAAGTCAGTCAGTTGACTTAAGTCCAGCATAGAGGGGTTGTGTACTATATTCACTGTAAGCTTTATTCTCAGCACTCCACATTATCCACACCATCCAGTGTGGCTGCTGCTCACTCGGCCAATCATGTTTAGGATGACCTAATCCCCTCCTGGCTGTCTATAAAAGGAGCCTGCGAGCATCTCTGGGGGTCATCGCCATTTTGTTGTGTGGCTGACCCCTGCATGCAGGAATTCTTCTCTCAAGAAATAAATGCTCTTGTCTTTGCACACATGAATTGTGGGGTAATCTACAGACCCTAACATTTGGGGGCTCATCCAGGATAGCCCCCCAAAACACACACACACACACACACACACACACACACACACACACACACACACACATGTTGGACATTTAAGGAACCCAGCTGGTAAGTGAGAGCTCTCTGTCTTTGTTTGTCTCTGTTATATGTGACTTTGTAAGGCTTGAGCTGATCCTGGAGGCCCGGGTGAGCCAGGCAGACACTAGTGACTCCCACGCCAGGTGGGTCAAGAGATGTCTTGGACCCACCAGAGTGGGACTGGGTCCTGTTGGAAACTGAGGTGGGACAGAGCAGGTTGTTCCTGTCAGCCAGGGCTCACTTATAGCAAGAGAGACCATCATCCCAATTTTGGTTCTTTTTTTTGTGCACCGTACCAGTACATTGTCTGGTATGTTGTGTTGTCTTTCTGTATTTTTGTCTTTTAACTACTTTTATCTTCTAGAAGAGATGGGATAGACAACCTTGACCCCTTTGAGCCTTTTGCTGAACCATTATAAGAACTTCCAGACCTCAGGCCACTAACCTGGGACTTGTTGCCTAGAAAGGAACTCTATCTTTTTTTTTTTTTTTGGTTTTTCGAGGCAGGATGTCTCTGTGTAGCTTTGCACTTTTCCTGGATCTCACTCTGTAGACCAGGCTGGCCTCGAACTCACAGAAATCTGCCTGCCTCTGCCTCCCGAGTGCTGGGATTAAAGGTGTGCACCACTGCTGTGGGAAGTTCTGTATGGCAAATGTGTTGCTAATTAGTTGATAAATAAAACACTGATTGGCCATTGGCTAGGCAGGAAGTGTAGGCGGGACAAGGAGGAGAATAAAGCTGGGAAGTGGAAGGCTGAGTCAGAGAGACACTGCCAGCCACCACGATGACAAGCTGCGTGTGAAGATGCCGGTAAGCCACGAGCCATGTGGCAAGGTTTAGATTAATAGAAATGGATTAATTTAAGCTATAAGAACAGTTAGCAAGAAGCCTGCCACGGCCATACAGTTTGTAACCAATATAAGTCTCTGTGTTTACTTGGTTGGGTCTGAGAGGCTGTGGGACTGGCAGGTGAGAGAGATTTGTTCTGACTGTGGGCCAGGCAGGAAAACTCTAGCTACAAATGGCGTCCAACGTGGTGGCAAGAGTTTCCACCTAAAACCTGAAAAAAGATTCTAAAATGGAGCTAAAAACAGCTTCCTAATTGTCTCTCTCAAATGAGCGGCAGCTGCTGGTTTGAGCTATTGGCGGGTTCCTAGCGTGTGTGCTTGATCTGCAGTAGGGCGGAAATGAGGCCTCTGCAAGTGGCACATTAAGCTGCATGGTGGATTTAGACTTTGCAGGTACAAAACAAACAAACAAAAAAAAGGTTTCTGGACTACACACTGCTTGGATAAAAGCATAGACCCACGATAGCTCCCAGAGCTGGAGGTAAACGTACATACCACCGCCATGTTGGGAAGCTGAGGTGGGTGGAGCCAGCAGCCACAGCTGCTGCAGTTTAAAGCAATAGATTTACAATAAGACAGATTCAGATGTAATAGTTTACAATGTGTGTAAAAGATACGTAGGCTTGAAAGAGACAAAAAAAGGTGATGTATACAGTTATAGAAACAAATACATAGTTTTAAAAAATAAAGTCTTTAAAGAGACAGTAAAATTAATATAAAAAATAAGCCACGTGAAGATGAATATTACACAGAGAATCTGGATTGTGTTGTCTTTGGGACTTTTAACTGCAGAAAAACATTTGATTGTAAAAGCTGTTGAGTTATGCCAAAATGTATATTTTAAAGATACCTTGACTTCAAAATTTGGATATAAGGATATGTTGCTTTGGAAAAGAGTCTCTTTTGTTTCCACAGAAAGCCAAAGGCTATGGAATTGTTCCAGATTAAGATACATCAGGTTTGACCAGCCAAGACCCCCTGAAAGATCTCCGATGACACCATGGCCCAGATGATCCAACATCCAGAATGGTTTGAAGGCAACTGGCTCAGATAATACACCCTCACGGACTATTCCATAATTCTAAAATTTTCTTTGTATCCCCATAAGATGCAGCGCCCCCCTCCAGCAGGAAGTAGTAAGAGAAGCTACGCCCAAATTCCCAAATTATATGTAATTTTACTTTGTTAAGGTTAAAACCTTCCTTTTTGAAAAAAAAAAGGGGGAAGTACTGTGGGAAGTTCTGTATGGCAAATGTGTTGCTAATTAGTCGATAAATAAAACACTGATTGGCCATTGGCTAGGCAGGAAGTGTAGGCGGGACAAGGAGGAGAATAAAGCTGGGAAGTGGAAGGCTGAGTCAGAGAGACACTGCCAGCCACCACGATGACAAGCTGTGTGTGAAGATGCCGGTAAGCCACGAGCCACGTGGCAAGGTATAGATTAATAGAAATGGATTAATTTAAGCTGTAAAAACAGTTAGCAAGAAGCCTGCCACGGCCATACAGTTTGTAAGCAATATAAGTCTCTGTGTTTACTTGGTTGGGTCTGAGAGGCTGTGGGACTGGCAGGTGAGAGAGATTTGTTCTGACTGTGGGTCAGGCAGGAAAACTCTAGCTACACACCACCACCACCTGGCTCTCTCTATCTTTTGCAGAAATGAATGGCCAATGTACTTCCTCTCAATGTAAGATGGCCTGAGGAGGGGATGTTCAATCTCCCCACTATCTATTGGGTGAAGGACATAGTCTGTGGGTCGTGAGGGCACCTGGATCAGGTTCCTTATATCACTAGCTGGCAAATGTTGGTAGAGAAGTCCCCTAAATGACTAAAACCCTTTCTGCTGCCACCTGGACAATAGCTGCAGTAGAGACAGAAAAGAAACTGAAACCAGACAGGGAATCCCAATCCTCGGCCCTCTTTACCCTATCTTACCCACCTCAGGAGGAGACCTGGAAGAAGAAATTTTCTAAACACCACCCCCTATCAACTTGAGGAGCATGAGGGGGAGGCCAGGGGAGACCCCCCCAGAGGGGTCAGGAGTCCTCCTCACATGCACACCCATGCATGGAGGGAGGAGCCACCAGGGCAAGTTGATTCAACAGCACTTCCACTGTGAGCGGTGCTCCCCCCAATGCCGATGGCAGGCAGCAGCTGGTCCACTGGCCCGTCACCACTAGAATCCTCTACAATTGGAAGAACCCTAAGTTCTCTGACAAGTCTACCAAACTAATTGACCTGTTAGATTCTGTTCTCTTTACCCATCAGCCAACGTGGTATGATTATTTTCAGTTACTCCAGGTCCTCTTTACCATGGAGGAAAGGGAATGAATCCTGGCCGAGGCCTGGAAATTGGTCCTGGGCACCAACGAGAGACTTACCACAAACCTGGAATTCATCAATGCTGAGTTTCCCCTGATCCGGCCTGAATGGAACTTCAACACCGAGGAAGGTAGGGAGAGGTTGAAGGTCTACCACCAGACTCTAATGAGGGATCTCTGGGCAACTACAAGGTGGCTTAAAAATTTATCCAAAGTAACTCAGGTGTGTCAGGAACCAGAGGAATCGCCAGGGGCCTTTCTGGAGAGACTCATGGAGGCTTATCAGACCTATATGCCCTTGGACCCAGAGGCAATGAAGAACCGGTCCATAGTTAGTCTGGTGTTTGTCAACCAGTCCACTCTGGACATCTGCCATAAGTTACAAAGGCTGGAGGGATTCGGAGGTAAGAGACGGGCAGAATTCATAGTCATGGCTGAGAAAGTATACAACAATAGGGAGACTCCTGAAGATAGGCAGACTTGGGGGCTGGTTAAGATCCTGCCAGCAGCTTCAGTCAACCCTGAAGCAAAAAGACAGGATCTAAGGAAACTGGCTTTTGAGGATTCAGCATATAGGGGGAAGGATGTGAAGCAGAGATGGTCAATACGCCCCGTCTACAAAAAGACCAATGCATCTACTGCAAAAAGCTGGGACACTAGAAAAATAAATGCCCTGAACAATAGGGCTTGGAGACAGAGGTACTGGAGTTAGGAGAACTGAATGATTGAAGAGGACAAGGCTTGGTACCCCTCCCTGAGCCTTGGGTAACCCTAAAAGTGGAGGGGAGGCCCTGACTTCCTGGTGGTCACAGAAGCACAACACTCCATCCTACAACAACATCTGGGCCAAATGTCCCAAAAGCAATCCTGGTTACAAGGAGCCACAGGAATGAGCCGATATTCATGGATTACCCAAAGATTGGTAGACATAGGGAAGGGACGGGTAACCCACTCCTTCATGGTCATTCCTGGATGCCCATACCCCTTGCTGGGGAGGGATCTCCTGACCAAAATGCGGGCCCACATCCACTTTGCCCAGGCTGGGATGATGGTGACTGACCAAAAGGGGGAACCCCTACATGTCCTCACTATGGTCCTCGTAGATGAATACAAACTGTTCACAGAGCTCCCAGAGTGGAAAAGAGATAAAGAGGCAAGAAACTTGCTATAACAATGGATCCAGGAAACTCCCCAAGCCTGGGCAGAGATTGGAGGGTCAAGACTGGCCAAATACTGGCCCCTGTGGTGGTACAACTGAAGGCCAATGCTATGCCAGCCCGCATCAGACAATACCCAATGCCCACAGATGCTAAGCAAGGGATTGTCGCCCACATCAGATGCCTGAGGGACCTAGGCATACTTGTCCCCTGCCAGTCCACCTGGAATGCATTGGTCAAAAAGCCCAACTTCACTGACTATAGGCCTGTATGGGACCTCAGAGAAGTAAACAAGCATTTATCCCACTGTCTTCAACCCATATACCCTTCTTAGCACCCTGCTACCTGAACGGGTTGTCTATACAGTGCTACACCTCAAGGATGCCTTCTTCAGCTTGCCTTTGGTGCCAGCCAGTCAGCACCTGTTTACCTTTGAATGGTCAGATCTGAACAATGGATTAAATGGACAACTGACCTGGACAAGGCTTCCCCAAGGATTCAAGAATTCCCCATTATCTTCAGTGAAGCCCTTCATGAAGATTTGGGTGAGTACAGACAGGCCCACCCAAATGTCAGTCTGTTACAGTACGTAGATGACTTGCTGATTGTGTAGACTCTCTAGAGGCCTTGAGACAGCTACTGAGGGATTGCTTAAAACTCTGGGGACTCTGGGTTACCATGTATCTGCAAGGAAAGCTCAACTCTGCCAGACTGAGGTAGCCTACCTGGGGTACATACTCAAGGAGGGTAAAAGATGACTGTCCGGGCAGTGGTGGCAGACTCCTTTAATCCCAGCACTTGGGAGGCAGAGGCAGGCAGATCTCTGTGAGTTCAAGGTCAGCCTGGGCTACAGAGTGAGTTCCAGGAAAGTTGCAAAGCTACACAGAGAAACCTTGTCTCAAAAAAAAAAAAAAAAAAAAAAAAAAGATGGCTGTCAAGGGCAAGAAAAGAGACCGTTTTAGGAATCCCCCAGCCCACCAACTGCTTGAAGTTGAGAGAATTCTTGGTGTCAGCTGGATTCTGTAGGCTTTGGATACTTGGGTTTGCTGAATTGGCTAGACCATTACACCAAGCAACCAGGGGGCGAAGGACTCCCCTAGAATGGACTGAGCATATGGAAGGGGCTTTTGACAAAGTCAAACAGCCTTGCTAGAGGCCCCAGTGTTGGCCTTGCCAGATGTCATGAAGCCGCTTCACCTATACGTGGACGAACAGAAAGGGATAGCCAAAGGAGTCATAACTCAGACTTTCGGATCCTAGAAGAGGCCAGTGGCCTATTTGTCAAAGAGGCTAGATCCAGTGGCAATGGGATGGCCCCCATGTCTCCACATAATAGCGGCCACAGCCTTGCTGGTCAAAGACTCAGACAAACTGACCCTTGTCTAATCCCTCATAGTAACCACTCTACATGCTATAGAAGGAGTCCTCAAACATCCATCTGATACATGGCTGACCAACACCAGTCTGACTCACTACCAGGCTTTGCTCTTAAATTCCCCCTTGAGTCCAATTTACCTCCAATAGTGCTCTCAACCCAGCCATCCTGCTCCCAGACCCAGACCTGGGTGGCCCTCTACATGACTGCCAGGAAATCTTTAGCCACCTACAAGGAACATGACCTCGGTGACTCACCTTTAAAGGAGGCCCGGTACATGGATGGCAATAGCTTCATCAAGGATGGCACCAGGTATGCGGGGGCAGCAGTGACTATGGAAGAGGAAATTGTCTGGGCAGAAGCCCTGCCCCCAGGTACCTCATCCCAAAGGGCTATTTTTAACAAGTTGGTTTCTAAGGAACTTAGAATCCAGCCAACACGGAGGGTCACAGATCAATCTGACCTCAGTCCAAGCTATGTTCTCAGAGTAACAGCACCATGTATAGGAGGTGGGCACACCTCCCCATTCCTTCTGCTTCTCTCATGGGTTCCTGTTCCCAACAAGAGCTTGTACTGAGGAGCCCAGAGGAGATCGCAATAAGTTCCAGATAACATCCCAGGTGCTCACAGTTACAACTATGTAAGGCATATGGACTCTCTACTTCCTTGGTTTGAGACCATGGAATTCCTTCCTCTGTTTCTTGACTTGTCTATTTTGTGCCTACATACACAAGGGTAATTTCTTCTGTTATATTCAAACTAATCTAGTATGAATGCTTGTTTGGAAAAAAAATAGTGATTGTCCACATTTAATCTGTATGATGTGTGGATCCCACGTCAACTCATGCCCTGTTGGGGGATGGCCTCATTTTATTGTTGGGCTGAGTTCACCATACACAAAGTTCTTATGTGGTTTGTTGACATTTTGTTACCAATGACATCATCAAGACATTGAGAGCCTTGTGACTTTACCATCACTGTGGATCATGGTATCAAAATTGCAGCATCCGTAAAACTTTCCAAAACCATCGAGCCCCCAGAAGATCACCATAACCCTAGAATTTCCAGCACCACAGGCATTCAGTTACATCCCCCAACTCTCTCCTTTTGAGTTTTCACCTTCCTGGGTGTCTAATGGGATCATGGAAATGGGAGACCCAGAGGAAACTCCAGCATGAGTTATATTGTCTTGTAATCAACCTGATGCTTTTTTTTCCCCTTTGTCTTATTTTTTCCAGATAGGGATTTTTTTTTTTTTCCTGTAGCCTTGGTTGTCCTGGAACTAGCTCTGTAGACCAGGCTGACTTTGAACTCACGGAGATCTGCCTGCTTCCACCACCACCCAGCAACTTGATATATTTTCTATACCAAACTAAGAGGTAATACCCGACCTTCATTGGCTTTTTGGACTTTTGACGTTTTGTTTTGCATAATATATTTACTGGTTTCTAGAGTGGAGTAAAGAGTTTTCCCAGCCATGGGCCTCCAGCACTGGCCAGAGTGGGGGCTACAAAGTGTTAGTAGGAGCTGCTAACACTTTGAGATGGGAGACCTGGGAAGTTTGTGTGAGCTTACAGTGGGCCAGGATAAGCACAGATCTGGGAAAGCACAGACCTGAACTGAGACCCAAAGGATTGATTACTAGGTATGAAAAACAGTCCTGAGTGAATTTTTTTTTTTCATTTATTTAGGGCTGGAGAGATGGCTCAGCCATTAAAAGCTGGGCTCACAACCAAAAATAAAATAATTTATTTATTTTTATTTTATGTGCATTGGTTTCTTTTGTTTTTGTTTTTGTTTCTGTTTTTTTGAGACAGGGTTTCTCTGTGTAGCTTTGGAGCCTGGTCTACAGAGCGAGGTGGCACATACCTTTAGTCCCAGCACTCGGGAGGCAAAGGCAGGCAGATCTCTGTGAGTTCAAGGCCAGCCTGGTCTACAGAGCAAGTTCCAGGACAGCCAAGGATATACAGAGAAACCGTGTCTGGAAAATACAAAAAAACAAACAAACAAACAAATGAATGCCAATGTCTGGCACTTAAGGAAATGGGCAAGGTTTTCCCTGGGTCAGGCTCAGGAGAAGGGCAAGGGCTTCCTCTGGTCCAGTATGGATGTTGACTACAGGTTGACCTTTAGCTAAAAACAGTTCTTGCACAAAGTATTTGGACCACAGCTGTTTCAGATGACTGCATGATCAGGCCTTCACCCCAGGTTAACCCCCTACAGAGACGCCCTACTGAATGAGTAACTTGCCTCCTCATTAATGATATTTTATAACAAATTCACTGAGCATTCAACCCAGCTTTACCTTATTTGTGTCTGTCTTTCCTAACCGCCCGGCACTCCCAGTCAGGTTTCCAGGACCCAGTCACACAGCGGCAGCAGCCAAGGGCTAGACAAGTTGCTGCCAATAGGCAGCTACGACAGCCAGAGGCAAAGAGAAATCCGCCTGCCTGTGTTGTGTGGGAGGCTGGGGACCCAGGCTCCGCTGGGTCCGAAGAGCAGCGCTTTCTGCCCAGTGTCTCCGAGACCATTTTTTCTCTAATTGCGGTAGAAAGTCCTCTCCCTTCTTGACACGCCTTTGCTCCAGTCTTGTCTGTTTTTGTCCCTGCCACACTCAGCCCTGGGTACCACTTTGCAGTTACAGTGACACAGATAGATGAGAACAAGAGCAGGCCGATGTTATCCTTTCCCGGGTTCTTTTGGATGTTACTCTGTTCTGTGTTTCATATTCTCTGGATTACAGGTAGTAAATTAGTGCTGCTGCTGCTGCTGATGATGACGATGATGATGACGATGACGATGATGTTGTTGATGATGAAGTAAAAGACTGTTGCCAGTCCATTGAGAGGATAGAGAGGGTCCTCTGACTGAAAGTATCTCAATAGTAACTCCGGCATCATAGTTTTAACAGGGCTTTCTTAGTTGAGTTCCACAGGATCTTTTAACACCAATCTGATAATGTCCTACAGTGTGCTGGTGCTTTCTTTCTTTCCTATGAGTGACTTATATTCATTCAAAACCAAAAGCACAGCTACAGTAGATCATTCTCTGGGTTGTACAAATGGGGGAAAAGACTTTGGAAAGATTTATTTTATTTTAAAGTATGTGTATATGTGTGGTTTGTGTGGGGGATGTGCATGTGTGAGTGTAGGTGCCTTCAGAGTCCAGAAGAGGGTGTCAGATCCTCTGGATCTGGAGTTACAGGCAATTGTGAGTCATTGGATATGGATGGTCAAGTTCTCTCAAGAGCAGTATGCAGTTTCTCCAGTAATCCATGCCCCCAAAAGGATTTTGACTGCCTTGTGATATACCTTGACACTTGCAAAGTTTTGTTTTGTTTTGGTTTGGTTTTTTTTTAGACAGAGTTTCTCTGTGTAACACCCCTAGCTATCCTGGAACCCACTCTGTAGACCAGGCTGGCCTCGAACTCACAGAGATTCACCTGCCTCTGTCTCGAAAGTTGCTAGGATTAAAGGCACGAGACACTACCACGCGGCTGACACTTACAGAGTTTAAGTATGTGCACAGGTGATATTAACTTGAGACATTATCCTGTGTATTTACCTTGGATTTAGCCTTCTTTTATTAATGTGGTATTGAAGAAAACTATCCTTTAAGCCAAACAACGGCCATCTGCATAAGACCAGCTGGTCTGTTGGGCTTGTTGGTTGTATAGAAGGACAGAGTAAGGACGCTCACTGGTGTATCCAGCCGCTCTTCCCAATCAGTTGTGTGAAAGTCTACCATGATTACACATGATTACATTCCTCCAGGCTGGGGAAGACTAGGAAAAGGGAAGGCCACCCAAGCAGCTACAGGGAAGCCATGATCCATACTGAGGAAGCCATCATTTATACTGGGGAAGCCATCATCCATACTGGGGAAGCCATCATCCATACTGGGGAGAACATCATCCATACTGGGGAAGCCATCATCCATGCCGGAAGAAGACTTCCCAGAACAGCTACTTTAAGGGCACCTGCACTCCTTCAATAACCCCTCACCCATGCCCTGTGAGCAAGAAAAGTAAGAATATTTTTAGGAAAAGAGGGCTTCTATATGAATATTAAGATGAGTAGATATTTTTCCACAATGGAAAAGAAAGCTGGAAAACGTAAGCAAGTTACAAAGGTCTGAGCAAGCTGTATAAAGTACGTAAAAGATGAGACCTTGTACATATGAAGTTAAACTTTCTAAGGTCAAAGGTCAACACATTGGTGTCAAACTTCTGCTTAAACCAATGGAGTTATTATAGGTTTGCTCTTCATAACAATCACAAGGACAAAAATGTGTGGCTAATCAAAGTTTATTTTAATGTGGTTTTTTGTTGTTTCATTTTGGGGTTTTTGGTTATTTGGTTGGCTTTTGCCTCATCTTATTTATTGGAATATTACAAAGCAACGAAAAGCACCCGAGTCGTGGAGCTGACATTCTGGGTGTTCAATAACCGTACATGGAGGCTTATACTGATGTGGCCAAAGGAACTTAAAAAGGACAGGAATTTAAAAAGTTGACTTTTTCTAAGGTCAGCTAGGTTCCTGGTGACTGTTGCATCTCTCTCAAAAATGGCCTGTCACTGTGGGGAATCACTGGTTCTCTTTTCAGGGAAATTATGGAGACTCCACCCAGAGAATGCTAACCAGCATCCAGTCCACTAAGAGGAAAGTCAATACAGAGGAAGAACTTTGCTCACGACTTCCAAATGAAGCCATGGTCAAAGAAGGCTTTTGACTTATCCCCACACAGCTGGAACAACAGGTAAAAGGAGGAGAGAGGAGCCAGAGGTTCCTCTCTAGTCAAGGGACCCCAGAAAACTAGATTTTCAACTGGTCTTGACAGTGCAAAACTGTGTAAGTCTTAAACACATATCAGGAAAGTATACCAAAGATGAAGATGATTGGTATGTTTCTCTAGAAGTACAAGGGATCAGACTCCCCAGACATGAGTCTTAAATCCATGTTTGATCTGGGCAGTGGTGGCGCATGCCTTTAATCCCAGCACTTGGGAGGCAGAGCCAGGTGGATCTCTTTGAGTTCGAGGCCAGACTGGTCTACAGAGTGAGATCCAGGACAGGCACCAAAACAACACAGAGAAACCCTGTCTCAAACAAAACAAAACAAAACAAAACAAACCCATGTTTGATGCTATTTTGCCAACTATTTCTCACAAATGATTTCTGTCTTGATTAAAAAAAAAAAAAATGCTACACAGATGAAGACTTCAGGTCTTGGCTCACTGCAGCACCTACCTACAGCCAAGCTGGACAAACCCACTACTGTTTTGACCTAAAAATTAAATGATGGCTAACTTTCTTTTCTCTCTCTCTAGAAGCCGTCTGGAAGGGACCTCACACTGACTTTAGCCACTCTAATAGCTTTGAAAATGCCTGAAAGCAGACTGGACTTGGAGGCCAAAGGAAAAAGGAAGAAGAATGAATAGAAGAATTAATATTCCTGTGAGACCATCAAGAGAGTCTTACAGACTTTGTTTTGGACATTCTCTACTGCCTGCAAGATATACTGGTGTAATAGTGGCACAAACGTTTAAGGAGTAATCCACCACTTTCTGCTTGGATTTGAGGACCACTCTACAAGATGGAACCCATAACCCGACACTGTGAACGTGGTCAAGAACAGATAACTAAGTCATAGACCTAGGGGAAAACCTAATACTATTATTCTGCTAAAGGTCTTAGTTAGGGTTTCTATTGCTGTGATGAAACTCCATGACCAAAAAACAAGTTGGGGAGGAAAGGGTTTATTTGGTTTACCCTTCTCTATCACTGTTCGTCATCAAAGGTAGTCATGACAAGAATTCAAACAGATCAGGAACCTAGAGGCAGGAGCTGATGCAGAGGCCGTGGGAGAGGAGGATGCTGCTTACTGGCTTACTCCACATGGCTTGCTCAGCCTGCTAACCCAGGACCACCAGCCCAGGCAGGGATGGCGCCACCCACATGGAGCTGGGCACTCCCCCATTGATCACTAATTAAGAAAATGCCTTACAGCCGGATCTTATGGAGGAATTTTCTCAGTTGAGGTTCCCTCCCTTCAGATAACTCTAGCTGTGTCAAGCTGACATAAAGGACCGGAACACAGCCATGAAATGACTCCTAATGACATAGTGCTATATCCTTAGATCAGTGCATCACTCAGCCCTCATCAGAGAAGCTGCTTCTTACAGTAGACGGGAACTAACACAGAGACCAACGACTGGACAACGTGCAGAGTGAGATTTTGGAGCACTCAGTCCTAAATGGGATGCCCTCATCAAACCCTTCCCCCAAGGCTCAGGAAGCTATGCAGAAGAGGTGGAAAGAATGTAAGAGTCAGAGGCCGTCAGATGACCAAGGAAGCGGTGTCATTTAGACCCAACAGGACTGATGCACATACGAACCCACAAAGACTGTGGCAGCATGCACAGGGCTGTTCAAGCCGGACGAGGTCCCTGAGCTGAGAAGGGAGGTGGACACGGGCTCCCACCCCTAACCAAGAAGCTATCAGTCTTCTCCAATGATATATTATCCACACCTCAGGGCAAGCCCCATGCCCAGGAGTAGTTAGCCAACATAAAACAAACGCAATTGTGTTTTTGTAGATTGTTTCATCTTGCTTTGTTCAGGCATTTTTTGTTTTGTTTTGTTTTATCTTTAGCTTGTTTATTTTGTTTTTTGCTTTTATGGCTGTATTGTGTTTCTGGGTATTTGTTGTTTTTTATTTATTTTAGAGAGAGAGTGAAGAGAGAGGTGGGTAGGATCTGTGAGGAATTGAGGAAGGGGAAAACATGATCAAAATGCAAAATATATTGCATGATTTGTTTTTCTTCTTCTTTTTTTTTTTCCTTTTGAGATTGGGTTTCTCTGTGTAGCTCTGGAACTCAGAGATCTGCCTGCTTCCACCTCCCAAGTGCTGGGATTTAAGGCATGTACCACCACCAACAACGACCAGAGACTTCGTTTTCAATTTTAAAAGTTTTTTAAAAACATGGATTCAAGCTGGGTGGTGGTGGCACATGCTTTTAATCCCAGTACTCGGGAGGCAGAGGCAGGCGGATCTCTGTGAGTCTGAGGCTAGCCTGGTCTGCAAAGCTAGTTCCAGGAAAGGCGCAAACTACACAGATAAACCCTGTCTCGAAAAAACAAAAAAAAAAAAAAACCATGGATTCAGGACTGGAGAGATGACTCAGCAGCTGGGAGCACTGGCTGCTCCTCTAGAGGACCCAGGTTCAATTCCCACTGTCTATAACTCCAGTCCCATGGGATCCATGGTATGCATATGGTACACATATATATGCATGCAGGCAACATACCCATACACATAAAATAAAGTAAGTAAAAACAAAATACATAAATGAATAAAAGTGTCCTCTGTCTGGCTCCCTGTCTAGGGCTCATAATGCCAATGACTCTCAACCTTTGTCCCTCTCTCTTACCTCTTTCCAGGCATCAGTCAAGGACTTCCGTTCACCTCTACACATGGCTACAATAAATGGAACTATTGACGTACTTCTGGGTCTTTTAGATAGGTCCACTGGAGCACTACCCTGACTACCAGACCCAATGCCCTATTCAGCTGGAAGATGCCAGATGAGTAATGACATCTGGGGAAACAGGAAGGAAGTAAAGATTTGGATAGGCAGCCTGGGGCAAAAACAAAACAAAACAAACCACAAAAACACACACAAAAAACCACACACACACACACACACACACACACACACACACAAAAAAAAAAAAAAAAAAAAAAAACCTCCAAAGAAAAGTATCAGTTTCTCTCGTGGGTAAAAGCTTCTTGGCAGCTTGGTCTTACTAGAAGCCAGAGATGCCAAAAGTGTTGTTGGGGGGAGGGGGGCTCTGATGTCTGATCTGCCTCCTAAATGATTCCAGGGTTACCTCTTTAGAGATGATAAAGTAGCAATGAAGGGCTATTAAGAGAAAACTTCTGGTCAAGAGAATAGAACCCTGGCCTGGGTGGAGACTTAACTTTCCAGTTGGGGAAGGTCCATCGCCTGGCCAAGGGGCCACCAATAGAAAGGCAGGCTCTCCTTAAGTCATGCTAAAGAGGTAGGTGAGGTAATTAATCCCGGCATTCAGGTCTACTCCGAGGGATCACGGAATGTGCTTTCACCAAATAAACTCTCGTCACTTAGTGTTACTACAGACATCAGAAAGTGGGCACATGCTGGCTAAGTTCAAAGGGGGTAAAAAATGAAAATGTATAACGACGAGAAGGAAATTATGAGAAAGTTTTCCTTTTTCTTTCAAAGGTGGCTAGCCTGACAAGAACCAAGATTTCATAAATCTCCCCCACCTTGTACACCTTCAGGTAAATCTTTTAATCTTCCCCACCTGGTGAAACTCGGATGATGCAAGGATCCTACAGCTTCCCCGGAACTTGATGACTCGGAGGGGCGGATCCTTTCCCCTTTCTCCTTTGCGCTGCTGTCCAAACAACCAATCGGGAGCGGACTGTGAGGTTGCACCTCAGCCAATGAGGGACCATTGAGCTCCTCCTGGCCTTAAGTTGGTCTGGACAAGGCAGACCTGACTCTTGACCGAGAGGGTGGGCTTGGGAAGAGCAAAGACACCCATCCAGGAAGTGCATTTGGTTTTTCAGTCTACCTCAGGTGTTGGCGATGTCTTTCCCCATTGGCGAGGGTCCACAATCTTTTCAACTGGCTAGTCTGAAAAGAATTCTTACACAGGAAACGAAGGAGGAAGGGGCATTGCTCCAAGGAGAAAAGAGCCACTGCTCCAGGCCACCAAATTTCTAGAATAGGGCAATGGCCCTTTGTGAAAATATAGGTTTTACAGGGTGGTACGATCAAAACGTAAAAGATGAGGGAAAGCCTGTCTCACAACAACAACGGAACCACTAAAAGGTGGGGAGATAAACAGTCCTCATTCCTGGTCCTAAACACAAGTTTTGTAATACTTGACAGAAAAGTAGTTTTTCCTACAGGGATGTAAGAGAGAAGCCATTTTGGCCACCATGGATGCTGCTTGCTAGCCTGATTAAATCATGGCACAGCCTTTTGGGGGAAAGAAATGCTTTGTCAGGTTAACTTTGCTTTGTTTGGGTGTTTCTTTGTATGACACCAAGAACATTCTTTTCCAACATTGAGCTGGGAGAGCATTATGAGGGGCGGCAGGTCACACCTGTGGCAGCGTGGCTGAGCATGAGGTGGGAGAGCAACATGGAGATTGAGAAATTCAGCTTAGGGTGGTTAAGGCTCTTGCCACCAAGACCGGTGACCTAAGTTTGAATTCCAGAATCCGCATGGTAGAGCGAGAACTGACTCCTTCAGGTGGTCCTCTGCCCTCTACTCATGTACCATGGTGCGAGCACACACTCACACACACACACACACACACACACACACACACACAGAGTAAAATGTAATTCAAGAGTAAGAATGCTAGCGTAAAGTGAAAGAGCTGCTGTGGACAATATGGCAGGAAGCTGAAGAGGGAGGCGTTGCAGGGTGGAGAGTGTGTGAGAGTGAGCCAGCCAGGGAGACAGAAGCTGATAGAGCAGCGTGACAAACAGAAGCCCTTTACTTTTATGAGGTTTCTACCCCGGGGTGGGGAGCCTGGTTATAGCGCAACAGCAGTCTTGGGGTGGGCTGTGAGCAGTAGAGATAAGGAGACACATTTGCTAACAAATCCCTCTTACATTCTTAGGTGACAGGGACCAGAGCAGTAACAGGTTTTGTCTCAGGGACAGGCCAGAAAGGGGTGGGAGGGAGGCCTATCTGGTCTTAAAGCAACAGGCCCGTGATCCACTAAGTCCTGTAGACCTCCTGTGGTCTCTGTATTGGCTGCCCCCACACTTCTCAAGGGTCACCTTCCACAGGTTTTTCAGGGTAGAGTTTAAAGCTCACCTAGGAAGCCCACCTTTATCCAGCTGGTGAAGGGCCCCTCCGACGGAGCTCTGTGTAACCTCTGTGCCTGCAATCTCCTCATTCTGTGCCCACCTCTCACCTGCAACTTTCTCTTTGGGGTTCATCCTGGCAGCCCCTAATTGCCCTGCCTAATCCCTATCTTCTTTTTCTTGTGACCCCAGGAAAATCACCTCCTCTTTCTGAGCCCATTTCCACTCCTGTAAGTGGGAAATATTTGTCCCCCAATTCCTGAGTGTCCGCTATGAGCTAGGTAGCAGCTGGAACTGCTCAGTCCTCTCCTATTTATCTGACTCAGATGCTGTTGGTTAAGCAAATACCCTGGTCCTGGGCAAGTGCTGGGGGAGAGTCGGGGGTGCAGGAGGTCTCTGGAGAGGTGAGGACATCAGCCTCCAGCCCGTGGTGGGGACACCTTGCATGCACTGTCCAGGGCTATCTCCTTCCCCTGATATTTGAGGCTCTTCCTCCTTCTGGCTTCCAGAGGTCTGGATGACCCCAGCACTCTCAGACTTCTTGCCTGTCCACACTAACTCGGGTGATTTCAGCCAATCTTGAGGCTTTCAACCGAATTGCTGAGATTCCTTCCAAATCATCATCCCCAGGCCCCTTGTCCCCCATTCCACTCCGCCATTGCCATTGTGGAAACAAGCTCCCTGTTTCCCACGCATCCGTTGCTCAGTAGGCTTATCACCATGAGAATCCACTATGGCTTTCAGTGGGTGTAAAAACCCTTTCCCTCGGGGCCGAAACTTCCCCAGATGTGTGTCTGGCAGACTACTGCAGAAAGGGGCCAGGAAACTGCCATTTCCAGCTGCCCCAACCTTCACTCTGCCCCGCCCGCCCACCTCTGCCTGCTGCTGGAGGGGCATGGCAGGAACCTCGGTGCCATCCTTATCTTTGTGCAGGACAAGGTCCCCACCTGCAGCCACCACCAGCCACTTTAGAGGTTGTCGGGTTCACTCAGCCCGAAGCTTCTGGAATATACAAGGCCTTTTTTTTTTTTTTTTTTTTTTTTTAATTTGTTGCTCTTCTGAGAAAGGGCCTTGCTGTGTTGCCCACACTTAGCATCCTGTCTCAGCTTCCCTAGATGCTGGGATTACCGGCCTGTGGCGCCACCCTTGGCAACAAAGCCCTTCTTCAAGCAGAAGAATACAACCTGAAGAATACAAGACAAGCTGCCAGGAAGGTGAGGTCAGGATGGAACCCTGAGGGGAAGACGGTCTAAGCCACTGCAGTGGAAATAGTGTACGGGCACAGCAGCCAGGCTCAGCAGGGCACTCCTGTAATCCAGCGCTCCGGCAGCCTAGAGGCCGAGATGGCGGTCACCTGTTCTAGGACAGCCTGGGCTTTGTAGTCAGAACCTGTCCCCCAGCCCTCCCCCAAAAGGCTTACAGGTATTCAGGATGTGCCCCCAAAATAAACTAAGCGTTGAAAAAGATTTGCTAGTTTTATGCAGCCACTAGGTGAATGGCTTGGCAGTGGGGAGGGAAATCCACTCTGTGGGGCCTCACACGTGGGTGGGTGTGGGCATCAAGTGATGTGCTAAAATGTTCCCCACTGTTGATAATAGCTCCAGAGTGGTGCATGATTCAGAGAATGATGGCCCGGAGTGAAGCAGAGCCTCTGACCTGTCTGTCCTATCTCCTACCTCCTCTTGGCTGTGAATCCTGCACATGCTGAGTCATTTGGGCTCTGCTTCAGTTTCTTCTCATGGAAAGTGGGCTTCATGATTCTGCAGAAGGTGCTGGAAAGGAGTGAGTTACCCCACCCAGAACATGCGTCTAGAAAGGGCACAGTGAACCTGAGCCGTGACTGCGGCATCTCGGGTCACTTCCTCCTCTCAAAGTGGGTTCTTCTCAAACAGACCCTGGGACCAGAATTTGGGTGCAAGGAGTTTCTTGGGGAAGTGGCCCTAGGGAGCCAGTGAAGACCAAGGGAACCAGGCAGGAAGGGGGCGGGGGTTGAACACTGAGGTGAGACTAGTCCCTGCTATCAGCCTGGCACTGGAGCACGCTGAGACCAACACTCAGGGCTGACCCTAGCAGAAGAGTGAGTGAGAGAGCAGCCCAGGCCTTTGCCTTTCACCTGGGCTGAGTACTCTGCAGCCAGAGGAAACTGTGCTGAAGCCTGCAAAGCAAGACAGGGCACTCAGTTATATTAGAAATCAGTGAAGTTCGTTTTCTGTGGGTTTTTTGTTTGTTTGTTTTGTTTTGTTAATGAGCAAGAACATTCCAGAAATTTGGCACATACTTACATTAAAAACTATATATTTGCCGGATGGTGGTGGCGCACGCCTTTAATCCCAGCACTCAGGAGGCAGAGGCAGGTGAATTTCTGAGAGTTGGAGGCCAGTCTGATCTACAGAGCAAGATCCAGGACAGGCACCAAAGCTACTCACCAAAAAACAAACAAACAAAAAAAAAAAAAAAACAAAAAACAAACTATCCATTGTTTGTGTGAAAACAAGTTTCATTGGGTTTCTTTGCTTTTGAGGTGGGATGGACAAGAAACATTGTTAGCTCGCAGCTGGCAGCTGGACTGGAGCTGTGAATTGGGAGCCTGGTCCCCACATGGGTGTTTCTGCCTTGCCTCTCAGATGTGCACCTCCCAACTTGGCATCTCTTTCCAGAAGCTGCTGATGGTCTTGAGGGGTGTGTGTGTGTGTGTGTGTGAATTGTTGTTGTTTGCTTGTTATTAGGTTTACCCCAGGCTGGTCTCACTATATCTATGTGGCCCAGGATGAAATCCTGACCCCTCCTCCCCGCCTCTACTGACCAATTGCTGTGAATATGAGTGTCCTCAGCCATTGCTTGGCTCTCTTGAGACTTTTAGAGGTTCCTGTTACTCTAAACAGCCACAAGTACGGCCAGCAGGGATTCTAGGGGAAGTATAATTAGTTTCACTTCCTCAGACTCTGGACCTGGAATGTCTCCCCAAAGCCCACATGCGGAAGGTTTCCAGACTATAGTGCTATTGGGAGGTTTAGAACCTTTAAGAAATGGGCCCATTGCCGGGCGGTGGTGGCGCAGGCCTTTAATCCCAGCACTCGGGAGGCAGAGGCAGGTGGATCTCTGTGAGTTCGTGGCCAACCTGGTCTACAAAGCCAGTTCCAGGACAGGCTCCAAAGCTACACAGAGAAACCCTGTCCCTGGCTTCTACTTACTTTTCAACGAGGAGGGAGAGGAGGGGTGAGGAAGAGGAGGAGGAAGAAGAGGAAAAAGAAGAAACCATTGTAAAAGTAAGGGTAATGTTCTGTGAAATTTCGTTTCTTTTTTATGAGTTCCTTTTGTTTGCTTTGTTTGAAACAGGGTCTCACCATGGAGCCATGGCTCATCTTTATGAGCATTTGAATTAGAATTTAAGTCCTGGAAAACTGCCACCTTTGATTGGGGTGCAGTCCAGTGGCAGAGGCTTGACTCCCAAAACCAAACCAAACCTGCCCTCTGACGGTTTGCCTTTCTCGCTTAGGAAGAGAGCAAGCTTCCAGGGCTCTGCCGCCGGGCTCCTTCAGCGTTTGGCATCGTTCTCGGTTGGCAGAACTTGTTTGTGTTGTTACTTCAGTGCACTTGTCCCATCAGAGCCCCTCTTTTTAATAGATCCATTCATATTTTGTTTTAAATCAGCTAATGGTAGAACAATTTAGGAGTTCCGGGGGTGGAAAATTCCTGAGCGGCAGGAACCGCAAGACAGAGGCGCCCTCAGCTGGCCGTGCCCGGCCCAGTTCCCTCACGACCGCGCCCTACGGGCTGGGGCTGGGGGTGCTGAGATGGGGGAGTGCTGAGAAGGAGGCTGGGGAGCTCCCGGGCTGAAATGCTGCGCGGATAGGAGCTAGGGCGTTGGGCAGTCGGGAACTGGGGACCTAGGGGCCAGAGAAACTGGAAGTGATGGCCACCTGTTCGGGGTTTGGGGAGCTGGGGGGTTGCGGGGGAAGCTGGGGCTTGGTTCTGCCGAGGAGCTGAGTCCGTGGAGCTTGAGGGCTGGGCCTGTGGGAGGAAAACACACACACACACACACACACACACACACACACACACACACACACACACACACACACACACACACACACACACGCTGTCTGCAGCCACCCCCCACACTTTCTGATCTCTGCGTCTGAGGAAACCAGGCCTGGGTGGCCAAGTGCCTGCGTTGGGCTGCGTCTTGGTGGCCCGGGCATCCGGAGCTGCGGCAGGAGGGAGGTCTGGAGTGTCTGAAGGTGCCTGCCGCAAGAGGGCAGAAGGGCGATGGTGATGTTTGCACGTCGCTGAGAAAGCGCTCGACACCCCCCCACGCCCCCTCCCCGGGATCCCGAGCGCAGGCGGCTTCCCACCGCCCTCCTGCAGGGTGGAACAGTTCCATGTGGACTAAGAACAGCGTACCCTAGCAAGCCTAGTTCTGAGACTGTGAAGAGACCGGGCTCTTTACCTAGTGAAAGGAACTTAAGGAATTTTCATTTAAGCCCGGTACTTGATGAAGGTGATGTAATGGGGGATGAACGGATTGGAAGGAGGGTTGGCCCAAAGAAAAAAGCAAATGGAAAGCAGGGTGCTCGAACTTTCTAACGTTTGTACAGTCTTGGGTTCCAGTCCCAGGACTGTTTTTGTTTTTGGAAACAGGTTTTTTTTTTTTTTGTTGTTTTTTGTTTTTTTTTTGTTCCCTGTGTAACAGCCCTGTCTGTCCTGGAACTTGCTTTGTAGACCAGAGATCCTCCTGCCTCTGCTTCCCAAGTGTTGGGATTGAAGTGCATTTAGCAAAAAGAAGCCAGGCTGGAGAGATGGCTCAGTGAGATTGCGTGGTGAGGAAGGGCACCTGCTGCCAAGGCTGATGACCTAAGATTGATCCCTAGGATCCATACTGTAGAAGGAGAGAACGGACTCCAGGGTGTGTGACACACACCCCCTATACACACAATAGATGGATGGAGAGGGAGAGAGGGAGGGAGGGAGAGAGAGAGGGAGAAGGGAGAGAGAGGGAGAGGGAGAGAGAGAGAGAGAATTAGAGAGAGAGAATTAGAGAGCTATGGCACACCTTTAATCCCAGCACTCAGCAGACTGAACTCACCAGCCTGGTCTATATAGAGGGACCCTGTCTCAAAAACAAACAAGAAGAAATAACGTGGAAAAAGAAAAAGTCATCTGTTCTCACCCTTACAGGAGGTTGTCTTTTTCTCAGAGTACACTCACACATGCACATACAAATACACAAATATCTACCCTAAAAATTTAGGGGTGCAAGCAGTGTCACATAACTTTATTAGAATTGGTTAATAAATTCTGTTTGCATGATGTGTGTGTGTGTGTGTGTGTTGTGTGTGTGTGTATGTGTGTTAATAAATTCTGTTTGCATGATGTGTGTGTGTGTGTGTTGTGTGTGTGTATGTGTGTGTGTGTTGTGTGTGTATGTGTGTGTATGTGTGTGTGTATGTGTGTATGTGTGTGTGTATGTGTGTGTGTGTGTGTGTGTGTGTGTGTGAACGTGGAGGCCAGAGGTCAATGGTGGGTGTTTTCCTCAGTCACTCTATGTACCAGGCTTTTTCTTTTGGCCACCAACCAGCTCCCACATCATGACACGGAGACTCAGGCTCGTTTCCGGCTAGCTCTTTTAGCTTAAATTAACCTGTTTTTCTTTCTTTATTTTTTTTAAAAAGATTTATTTATTGTATATTATGTATACAGTGTTCTGCCTGTGTACCAGATTTCATTACAGATGGTTGTGAGCCACCATGTGGTTGCTGGGAATTGAACTCAGGACCTCTGGAAAAGCAGCCAGTGCTCTTAACCGCTGAGCCATCTCTCCAGCCCCTGTTTTTTTTTTTTAATCTACCTTTTGCCTCGGGGCTTTTTACTTTTCTTTCCTTCCGTAGATCCTACTTTCACTGCTTCTCTTGCCTGCTGGCTGGGGCTGGCAGCTGCCTGGCTTCTTATGGGGTGGGAGGGGGGGTGTGGGGGCTCATTCTCTCCTCCGTCTCTCCTTCTGAAGCCTAGATTTCTCCTCCTATTTATTCTCTCTGCCTGCCAGCCCTGCCTATCCTTTCTCTGCCTAATTATTAGCCATTCAGCTTTTTAGTAGACCAATCAGATGCTTTAGGCAGGCAAGGTGAAACAAATGCAACACATCTTTACATAATTAAACAGACATCCTTACATCATTAAACAAATGCAGCATAAACAAATGTAACACATCTTTGCCCAGTTAAAATAATATCCCATAACAGCTCTCCACCTTATTTTTTTATTTATTATTATTATTATTATTATTATTATTATTATTATCATTATTATTTTTCAAGACAGGGTATCTCTGTATAGCTTTGGTGTCTGTCATGGATCTCGCTCTGTAGACCAGGCTGGCCTCGAACTCACAGAGAACTGCCTGCCTCTGCCTCCCGAGTATTAAAGGTGTGCGCCACTGCCACCCGGCTCTTATTTTTTAATCTTTTTATTTTTAATTATGTGTGTCTTAGTTTGGTTTCCATTGCCATGATTAAACACCATGGCCAAAAATACTTGGGGAAGAGAGGATTTATTTGGCTTCCACTTCCATGTCATATTTCAGCATTGACTTAAGCCAGGGCAGGCATTCAAGGTGGGAACCTGAAGGCAGGAACTGAAGCAGAGACCGTGGAGGAGTGCTGCTTACTGGCTTCTTCCCCATGGCTTGCTCAACCCGCTTTCTTTTGCTGCTATGACCACTAGTCCAGGGGTGGTACTGTCCACAGTAGCCTGGGCCCTTCCACATCAGTCATTAATCAAGAATATCACCCTCCTCCCCCAGACTTTCCTATAGGCCAATATGGAGGCATTTCCTCAATTGAGGTTCTCCTCAGATGACACTATCTTGTCAGGGAAAAACTCACCAGAGTGTGTATGGGTGTGTGTCTCTGTGTGTGGGTTTATTACTGATCTTTTTTGTTTGTTTGTTTTGTTTTGTTTTTCGAGACAGGGTTTCTCTGTGTAGTTTTAGTGCCTGTCCTGGAACTAACTCTGTAGCCCAGGCTGGCCTCGAACTCACAGAGATCCGCCTGGCTCTGCCTCCCCAGGGCTGGGATTAAAGGCGTGTGCCACCACTGCCTGACTACATTACTGATCTTTTTAAATAAATACGTGACAACAGGGGCTGGAGAGGTGGCTCAGTGGTTCAGAGGACCTGGGTTCAGTTTCTTGCACCCACATTGTGGCTCACAACCACCTGTAACTCTAGTTCCAAGGGGCCCAGTGCCCCCTTCTGACTTCTTCAGGCACCAGGCATGTGTGTGGTACACATACATGCAGGCAGGCAAATGTTCACACACAAAATAAACTGAAAGGAGCAGGCAAAAGCACTTTGGCCTGAGTACTGCCATTTTGACTCCAGTCTCCATTTACCTGTAGGGTGAAATAAAGTTCATGTTCCCAAGCCCTAGGGGAGCTGAGAACTTCCCAATGTCTGACCAACCTCCTCCCTAAAACACAGAAATAGTCATTATGCCTCTTTAGTTCTCCAGAAACATTATGGCTATTACTTTTTTTCTTAAGTTTTATTGATTCTGTGTGGATTTCACATCATGCATTCTGATCCCATTCATCTCCCTGTCCCCTCAAATCTGTCCTCTGCCCTTGCAACCTTTCCCCAAAAACAAATTCAAGTTTAAAAGAAAAACCAAAAACCAAACAAAACAAAGAAACAAAACAAAATGAAAATTAAAAAAAAAAAATCTTGCTGTGGTAGCTGTAGTGTGACTCATTGAGACACATAGTTTATACCCTTTAGTCTGTTCATCTTTACTTGCAAGTGTTCATTACCAGGAGTCATAGGCCTGGCTCAAGGCCTCTGGTTTCTGCTACACCAAGGATAATGGGCTCTCACTGGGGCTCCTCTTGGATATCCTGCTGTTGACCTGCGTCATGGATTTATAGGCTCTTCCCCTTCACCTGCTCCAACAGTTCATAGATGAGTTGGATGTTGGGGTGGACCAACTCATAGCCCTGGTTCTGGGCCTGGGTGGTAGCTAGCTTGGTCAGCTCCCTAGCTAGCTCAACCGATGCATCCTACAGCAAGGATTTGGCCCTCAGATCCGGGTCCCCCTCACTCATATCGCCAGGGCTAGCTCTACTGTTTGCCCAGGCAAGGTGCAGAGCCCTATCTCCTGACCGCTGTAGGGGGCATATGGGGCAGGAGATGGGGTCAGCTCTCCTGCTCTCAGGTCTGGCTCACCTTCGACCCCAACAGAGTCAGCTCTAGTGTGCTGATTATGGCTGTTCCTAATGACAGAAGGGACAAATGAATGTGATTGGTTGGACTGAAAGGCTTGCATGTCGGTTGACAATAGTGGGATGCTGTGGGATGGTCTATATGTCAAATGTGTTGCTCTGATTGGTCAATAAATAAAACACTGATTGGCCAGTGGCCAGGCAGGAAGTATAGGCAGGACTAACAGAGAGGAGAATTAAGAGAACAGGAAGGCGGAGGGAGACACTGCCAGCCGCCGCCATGACAAGAAGCATGTGAAGATGCCGGTAAGCCACGAGCCACGTGGCAAGGTATAGATTTATAGAAATGGATTAATTTAAGATATAAGAACAGTTAACAAGAAGCCTGCCACGGCCATACAGTTTGCAAGCAATATAAGTCTCTGTGTTTACTTGGTTGGGTCTGAGTGGCTGTGGGACTGGTGGGTCACATAGATTTGTCCTGACTGTGGGCCAGGCAGGAAAACTCGAGCTACAGTGGGAAACACAAGGAGAGTCCCTAATCTTTAACTTCTGACTGGTGAAAATTGTAACTGTAATTTGACAACAAATGTTTATGATTTTTGTACTTATAAACCCCACTTCTGCCCCTGTCCGAAGCCATCAGGAGAAACAAGGCTCCCAAGTCCTTGTCCTGCCGCCCCGACTGATCAATAACCTGCTTATGTGGTGAATTATTAAAATCTTTGAAACCTGTAAGTGTTCTCTCTCCCCCTCCCTCTCCCTCTCTCTCGTTCCTCATGGCACATAACTGGCTAGGTGTAACATAAACCAATCTAAACCAAATGTCCAACAACGACCAACTCTAAGAACTGAAGAAATGATTGACATGTGCTTGCTGCACAAGTGTGAGCACATGAATGTGGATCTCAAGCACCTGTGTAAATGCCCAGGTGGTGGAGAGATGGTTCAACAGTTAAGAGCACTGGCTGCAGAGGACCCCAGATCAGTTCCCAGCACCCACATGGCAGCTCACAACAGTCTGGAACTCCAGTTCGAGGGGATCCAATGCCTCTTCTGTCCTCTGTGGGCTCCTGCAAGCTTATGGTGGACGTACAGACACATACAATAAAATAAGTATATTTTTTAAAGAGCCTGGCATGGTGGTGTGTGTCTGTAACCCCAGTGCTGGGAGAGGCAAAGACATGGAGAGCCCAGGTGCTTGCTGCCCAGCCAGTCTAGCAGAGATGGGGAGCTCCAGGTTCAGGGAAACCTTATCTCAGAAAGTAAGGTGGAGAGTTATAGCCGGGCAGTGGTGGCGCACGCCTTTAATCCCAGCATTCGGGAGGCAGAGGCAGGAGGATCTTTGTGAGTTCGAGGCCAGCCTGGTCTACAGAGGGAGATCCAGGACAGGCACAAAAGCTACACAGAGAAACCCTGGCTCGAAAAAACCAAAAAAAAAGTTGGAGAGTTATAGAGTAAGACACTGACTTCCATCTATTCACACATGGGTGTGTGCATCCTACACAGACATGTACGCACGCACACATACACACATTCGGGGTCTTTGTGACCTTCATGGTGACAAAGCCACAAGCTGCAGGAGGCAAGAAGGCCTTTCAGCACGACACAACTCAGGAGCCAGGATCAGGTCAAACTTCAGGAGTTTATTTTGGGCATGTTTAAACAGCGCAATCTGGTGAACACTATTCTTGTGATGACTAATTAATTCAATCCCACCTGCATAACAATGCATACTTAAATCTCTTTGGGGAACAAAGTAAGCTAAATACAGATATGGCTGCCTTGAAACTCTTTGTAAAGTACATGCGGCGCCTTCCATATAGACAGGTTCCGTATGCTGGTTGAGGAAAACAAGCTGATGAGAAGGGTCTGGGGGAGGTGGGGAGGGTCTGGTGCGGGAGAGTCTCCAGCCACATAGATCGCTCAAAGGTCACCAGGCTAGAAAGCATGTCAGCTCCAGCCTTCCGGGTGGAGAACAGGTTCTGCATTCCTTCCCTTGAAGGGACAACCCTGTGTGCTTAACATTCCAGGTTCCCCTGGTACGGTGGTTCTCAACCTTCCTAATGCTGCGACCCTTTCATACAACCATAAAATTATTAGGTTGCTACTTTATAACTGTAATTTTGCTACTGTTATGGGTTGTAATGTAAATATCTGATATGTAGGATATCTGATATGTGACACACACCCCACCCCACCACCCCCTCCCCCTGTAGCTAGAGTTTTCCTGCCTGGCCCACAGTCAGGACAAATCTCTATCACCTGCCAGTCCCACAGCCTCAGACCCGACCAAGTAAACACAGAGACTTATATTGGTTACAAACTGTGTGGCCGTGGCGGGCTTCTTGCTAACTGTTCTTACAGCTTAAATTAATCCATTTCCATTAATCCATACCTTGCCACATGGCTCGTGGCTTACAGGCATCTTCACATGCTGTTTCTCATCGTGGCGGCTGGCAGTGTCTCTCTGACTCAGCCTTCCACTTCCCAGCTTTATTCTCCTCCTTGTCCCGCCTATACTTCCTGCCTAGCCAACGGCCAATCAGTGTTTATTTATTGACTAATCAGCAACACATGTGACATACAGAACATCCCACAGCATCCCCCCCAAAGGGGTTGCCATCCACAGGTTGAGAACCACTGCCCTCCTGTATGTATTTCAGCACAAAGGCCCTTGTGTCATCCCCACCCCTACCCACAAATCTAAAACTCTTAGAAAATACACAGAAAAAAGATCCCAAAATTAGTCAGCCGGTTATTTCCTTGTAATATGTAACCACTGAAATTCTGGAGTGGCCTTGTGAGCCCTGCCTCCTGTGAGAGACTGTCTTTTGGCCTGATCTCTTGTGGGCTGCCTACTAGTCATCACAGATGTTCTGCTTCAGTGTGGTGCCTTGATCGTGTGGAAACTGGAGGAAAGAGCTATATTAAATGTTTATATGCGATGTGAGGAACTGTCTTCCAAACCAAGTAACCACCACCCTGGGGAGTTCAGCTGTGCCCGCTGGCAAAAGGCTCTCTCAGCTGGGCTTGTTGACTGTTTACATCCCCTCATGGAGGTATGGGAAGGGTCACCAGCTCCTCACCTGAGTACCCAGCCACTCCCTACCACCTGCGGTATGTAACTCCTGATTGCCCTTAATTGCACATGGCCTCAGGGAGGGGCTAGAGTATGTAGGCTGAGGAAACTCTAGGAGAAGGGGGGCTTCATGTAGGCAGCTGTAGGGAAGCCCTCATTCCTGCTGGGCAAAGGCTTTCCAGGTGTGGTCTGTTGGGGGAGGAGCAGCCACACCCCTGTAAATCACCCCTCACTTATGCTCTGTGAGAAAGCCCAATAAACTCATTGGGTCCCCAAAGTGGACTTTGATGGGATCTTGCTTCAGACTGTCATTGGCACCTTAGGAGAAAGGCTGATGTTGTCTATGTTTCCCTTTGGGAAAGAATTTAGGGACCATCTGTAATGGTTAAATATAATTATGGTTTATCTTGGAGCTCTTTCCTGCAGAGCATTCTGTGGGTGCAGAGTGACAGGTGACCATCATTGCAGTAGCCCAGGGAGCAATTCTACTACTGTGCAAGTCTCTGCCTGTTCCTCCCTCTAACCTCTAACCTCTGGTGACCGCTGACCTTTTAAAACATATAGACTCCTATTTTCACTTGAAAGACAGAAACAAACCATAAACACTTCGGAGGAATCGTGGGACATTGAATGCATGTTCACGTGTAGGTTGTGTACTGATCAGATGACCACTGATCTTGTTACTGTCTTTGTAACTTCATATTTTCCAGAATATTCTGCTGTTGGAATCATCTGGTATACAGCCTTTCAGAAGCGCTTCATTCACATGGCAATCAACGTGCAATGTGTGTGTCGGCTTCCTTATGCCTCCTCCTGGCATGCTGGCTCATTTCTCGTTAGCACTGAATAATTCCCATTGTCTGGATGTACCAGTTTTTGGGTTTGTTTGTTTTTTTTTTTTTTAACTTATGCTCTTTCTAGTGGACATCTTGGTTGTTCCTCCGCTTGGCAAATGTGGACATAGCTGCTATAAACATCCATGTGCAGGTTCTTGTGTGGGCATACATTTTCAATGTAGACATACATTTCCAGCTCATTTGGGCAGATACCAAGGGCTGAGCTTGCTGGGCCATATGGTAAGAGTGTGTTTAGTTAGTGATGATCTGCCTGTCAAACCCCACACGGGGCAGGTGAAACAACAGACACTGTTTCTCACAGTTCTGGGTTCTAGCTTTCCAATGTCAAAGGGACTCGTAAAGCAGGTTTCAAGCCGATTCTTTCCTTTTGGCTCAGTGATCACTGCCTGATCCACAGGTGCTCCCATGGGAGAAAGAGGGGAAGGGAGGTGACAGGGAAGGGGTGGGGAGGGGAGAGAGGAGAGCACTAATCCCATGATCCTGTGACTTTGTTTTACCTTAACTGACCCCCATAAAGTCCCTCTCTCCAACAGTAGAGGGAGGTGCTGCAGCAGGCTGTAAAACTGCCCTCCAAAGAGGTAACACCATCCCACAGTCACACCTCCAGCGAAGACCTCTGACTCTGCCTGCTCCCCACTGCCGTCAGAGCTCAGTGTCTGGGGCCTCAGGCCTCCTCCACCTCCTCCTTTTCTTCCTTCTGTTTCTTTGCCTGAAATCCAAATTCAATACAATCTTATCTCCTTATTTTGTTTCATGTTCTTACTAGGCTTGACTTTCTGCCCCAGGGCCTTGGCCTCTGCAGTGGGGAGGGTCTGGGAATAGAAGGGGACCCACAGGGTAGGGCATGGAACAGAAACTACCCAGTCAAAGCATGGCCCACCCACTCAGGAATGATTCTTTGGATTGTTCTTGTTGTTTTGAGAGAGTCTCACTATGTATCTCCATCTAGCATGTTACTCACTCTGTAGACCAGGCTGGCCAAGAATTCAGAGATCTGCCTGCCTCTGTCTTTAGAGTGCTGGAATTAAAGGTGTGTATCACCATGCCCTACTACTCTGTTGTATTTTTTTAAAAGATATTTTTTAGTACGTATGCGTGTGTGTGTGTGTGTGTGTGTGTGTGTGTGTGTGTGTGTGTGTGTGCAGGTGCCTGCAGAGGCCAGAAGAGGGCATCAAAGCCCTAGCGTTATAGATGACTGTGAGCCTGTGGACCAACATAGGTTCTAGGAACCCAACTCAGATCCTCTGCAAGGGCAGCAAGTGCTCTTAACTGCTGAGCCATCTCTCCAGCCCACAGTGTACCTTTTTAAATAATTGTATTCCAGATTTTTTTTTTACATAGTTCTCACTCAGCTGTGGATGTGGTGGAGGGATACAAACATGGAGGTGTCTACTCCCGACCCAGTTTAACTTGGGCTGGTCTGCATGCCCAGATTTGAATAATCTAACAGACTAGTGTAAACTAATAGGATTTTGTTTGTTTGTTTTTGGTTCTTGAGACAGGGTTTCTCTGTAGCTTTGGAGCCTGTCCTGGACTAGCTCTGTAGACCAGGCTGGCCTCAAACTCACAGAGATCCACCTGCCTCTGCCTCCCAAGTGCTGGGATTACAGGTGTGCTAATAGATGACCTAATTCTCCTGTTAGGTCATCTATTAGCTCTCTACATTGCTCTATCAGGGTTAAAACATCATAATAATGAACAGACACACTGCCGTAGTCAGGGTTTCTATTGCTGTGATGAGACACTATGACCAAAAAGCAAGTTGGGAAAAAAAGAATTTATTAGGCTTACACTTCCACATTGCTGTTCACCACCAAAGGAAGTCAGGGCAGGAACTCAAACAGGGCAGGAACCTGGAGTCAGGAGCTGATGCAGAGGTCATGGGCGGCGGTGCTACTTATTGGTTTGCTCCTCATGGCTTTCTTTCTTTCTTTTTTTTTTTTTTTTTTTTTTTTTTGGTTTTTTGAGACAGGGTTTCTCTGTGTAGCTTTGCGCCTTTCCTGGAACTTTCTTTGGAGACCAGGCTGGCCTCGAACTCACAGAGATCCGCCTGGCTCTGCCTCCCGAGTGCTGGGATTAAAGGCGTGCGCCACCACCGCCCGGCTTTTCTTTCTTTTTTTAAAGATTTATTTATTTATGTGTATGAGTGCTCTGTCTTTTTGGGCATCAGATCCCATTAGAGATGGTTGTGAGCCACCATGTGGTTTCTGGGAATTAAACTCAGGATCTCTGAAAGAGCAACCAGTGCTCTTAACCACTGAGTCATCTCTCCAGCTTTCTTACAGACCCCAGGACCACCAGCCCAGGGATGGCACCACCCATAATGGACTAGGCCCTCTCCATCACTCATTAATTAAGAAAATGCCCTACAGCCTACAGGCTTCCCTACAGTCTGATTTCTATCTATCTATCTATCTATCTATCTATCTATCTATCTATCTATCTATCTATCTATATCTATCTGTCTGTCTGTCTGTCTGTCTGTCTGCCTGCCTGTCTGTCTGTCTATCTATCTATTTTAGTTTTTCGAGACAGGATTTCTCTGTGTTACTCTGGCAGTCCTGGAACTCACTTTGTAGACTATGCTGGCCTTGAACTCACAGAGATCTGCCTGCTTCTGCCTCCCAAGTGCTGGGATTAAAAGCATGTACCACCACCTCCAGGCTGCCTATAGCCAGATCTTATGGAGGCATTTTCTTAATTGAGGTTCCCTCCTCTCAAATGACTTTAGCTTGTATCAAGTTGACATAAAACTATCTAGCATGTACACCCATAAGGCAGTGCCAAGCCCTGGTTCTAGTATCACTGAGGTCCCACTCTGAATCCCTGGCCCACGTGAAAGGCTATGTTTAGTGTATAATTTGCTCTAGCTGAACCCCACAGAGTACCAGGTTTCCAGGGTAGAGCCAGGGATTCAGGAAGGAGGAGCCAGGGCACATGGCCACCCCTGCCTTCTGCTGTATACACTCTCTGTGAGCATCAGGTCCCAGGAGAGAGAAGCAAAGTGTCCACGGCTTTGGGAAGGAGGCCACCCCAGCTACCCGACACTACTGTATGTGACAGAAATGTAAGTTAATACCGCCCTTTTTGGGATAAAGTCTGGCTAGGTCTCAAATTCGTGATCCCCTGCCTCAGCCTTCCAAGTTCTGCAACTATAAGCACCTACCACCACACCTGGCTATGTGGTTCTCTTTAGCTTATGGGAGTCCAGGGTGACAGTAGCAATCACATTCTGAGCCACAAACCCATAATTCAACCTACGTCATTTCAAAAATAAAAGCGCAAAAATGAATTGGGTCATTTCAAAAATAAAAGCGCAAAAATGAATTGGTTTTAGTAAAATGAAGAAGATGAAACACACACACACACACACAGCATAAATCCTGGATTTGAGATTTTGTTTCGCTTTGCCACAGAAATGTGAGTTCCTGTGGTGGTTCTAGTGAGATGTCCACCAGAAGCTCACGTATTTGAGCACTTGTCCCCCAAATGGTGGCCCTGTTTGGGGAGGTTTAGAAGATGTGGCCTTGTTGGAGGAAGTATGTCACTGGAGGTGGGCCTAGAGAGTTTGAAGATTTGCATCCTTTCCAGTTGTTCTCTCTGTTCCATGCTCGTGGTCCAGGCTCACAGTATCCTTGCTCCAGTCACCATGCCTGCCTGCTACTGTGATGGTGATGGACTCTTACCCCTCTGGAACTGTAAGCCCAAATAAACCCTTCCTTCTATGAGTTGCTTGGTAATAGTGTTTTATCACGGCAACAGAAAAGTAGCTAATACAAGTCTTTAAGTGAGAAACCTGGTTTGGGGTTTCTGTTGTTTTCACCACAGGAAGTTAGCCTGGTAAGGCTCATATCTCCTGAGCCTTCCCCTCCCCTTTTCTACTGATTAGCTAATTGCATCAGATTGTGAACTGGAGTTCCCACCAACTGGACAAGATACAATCTCCACCTACATCAGGGATAAAAAGAACCACATTGGCTCCTGTGTGTTGCTACCCGGGTTTGGGTCCTGACTCATTTTGTAAAAAAAAAAAAAAAAAAAAAAAAAAAAAGAATTGCCTTGCCAAGATACTTTTGCTGTTGATGTGTGTTCCTTTGTTTGACGTGGAGATTATTTCTAACTTTTAGAGCTGTGTGTTATGACAGAAGCCTACACATCCCAATAATGGAAATGTAGAGCCAGGAGAATCCGTGAGTTTGGGGCCAGCTTGAGTTACAAGAGACCTTATTTCAAACAAACAGGCAAACAAAACTGGGTGACTTTAAAGAATCTCTCTGTGGTTGAGACGCACTGAAACTCAGCAATACCTTCAAGTGTTGTGTTTTAAACTATTTCAAATTTAGATTATTGTCAGTGACCATGAAAAAAACAAAACAAACTAACAAACAAAAAACCCTCAAAAAACAGGACTGACTTCTTACAGTGTCTTTACAAATTTCGATGTCTTTTACTTTGGGAGCACTACCCTATGAGCACACTGTGGTCTGTGAATGTAAGTTCTGAGTTTTGGTGAGACTCGCTATGGGTTCAACACTCACCTCCGGTCCTGTTAATACGGAGTTTCTCTTTCTGAGCTCTTTGTTTGGATTTTGGTCTGGGTGACTTTAGGACTGAGCCACTTTTTCAAGAAGGTCTGGGGGATAGACTGCCTCTTGAGGATGGCAGTCACAGAAGCCAGGTGACAACAGAAAAGTAGAAATAGTCAAAATAGTCAGTAGCGACTGGCCACCAGTAGAGGGTGTGCTTGTGTGAGACATAAGCTTCAGTCGCCTGCCGGAACAACTATGATTAAAGAATGATGATAGATAGCTACGAGATGTAAGGGAAGGCTCCATGACACCTGCCATCACCAGCTATATGATGAGAGAGAAACTAGCTGCAAGATTTAAGGGAGGCTGTGTGGTACACCCCCCCTACATTTTGAACCATAATAAAAGATTAACTATAAAGATGTATGGGAAGCCTCTGTGATGCACACCCCATTAACCAACTATGATAAAAGAACAACTAGCTATAAGATATAAGGGGATTCACTACAGTATCCCTCATGATGAACTATGATAATAGGTTAACTATAAGATATAATAGACGAGCTAGGCAAGGTGGTACAGGCCTTTAATCCCAGCACTTGGAAGGCAGAGGCAGGTAGATCTCTGTAGGTGGCCAGCCTGGTGGTCTACAGAGTGAGTTCCAAGTCAGACAGGGCTATGTAGAGAGACCCTGTCTTAAAACAACAACAACAGCAACAACAAAATAATAATAATAAATAAACATAAAAGATACAAGGAAACACGATGGTAACTGTTCCCCTCTCCCTGCTTCCCAGGCCCCATGACCGTGTTCTATGTGAGCAAACATCTGCTCACCCCAAATAGGACATCAGTAGCAAACAACACACAACCACACATACAAACAATTTCACCCAAGTAGCTTGGTGAATTATTGAGTTTAATTGGGGCTACTTACAGTAGCGTGGGCAGAGTAATTTACAGGAGTGTAGGCGGCTTATGGGCGGCTATACCATTGAAGAAAAATCTCTCAACAACTGTTAAGTACCTATAGAATCCTTGAGGAGGAGCTGGAGTGGGACCTTACAAGCCGCTCCCACATCCATGATAGAAAATTAATGGGCCCAGTCTTGTGCAGGACTGTGGGTAGTCACAGCTGTTGACAGTGGCTGAGGATAAACATTACCTTCTGTAGTAAGTGTCTGATGCCCAAGGGCTTAGATGGCTCCATCTTACAGCCTCGCTGCCTGCAACACACGTTTTTTCTCTTGGGTTGGTTCCATTCGCTGTGAGGAGCTCTCCCTGGCAGACGTCTCATAGCTTTGACATCTTCAACATCCTGGGGTCTCCAGTGCAACTCAAACTGCACTTCCACAGCCTCAGGAAACGGCCTCTCAGGGCCTCCACGCAGAGACTCCCTGACACACACTTGGCCTCAGAGGCTCTCTGAAATAGTAGGGGAAGATTCCACAGCCAGCTTACTCCTGTATCCTTCCTGACTCTAGAACCAGAAGCAGGTGACATTGTCACATTCAGCAGTGGCTTGGAGTAGAGTCCGCCTTCCAATCCATCGCATTTGCAGCAGCTTTTGTCCGTTGCTGCTTTTGAGGAGGAGGAAGTTCCTCAGGCCTGGACTTCCCGGTGTTGGAAGCTCAGCTGGGTGGGATCTTTCCTCAGGGGACTCCTCCCTTTCTCCCTGCTGAAGATCAGATCTCTCCTTCATCTCTTTATCCCTTTCAGCACAAGCCATGTCTCTAACATCAACTTTCTTGGTACTCTTTTACTCTTCAAACTCTCCATTTGGCGTTTCTTTCTGTCCCATCTACTCTTTTTCATTTTAGACCTGCATTAAGAATGATTACTGCTGGGCTGTGGTGGTGCACGCCTTTAATCCCAGCTCTCCAGAGGCAGAGCCAGGCAGATCTCCGTGAGTTTGAGGCCAGCCTGGTCAACAGAGTGATTTCCAGAACAAGCAACAAAACTACACAGAGGAACCCTGTCTCAAAAAACCAAACAAACAAACAAACAAAAAAGAGCGATTACTAACCACATGACAGAGTCAATATTAGGCTGCTTTGAAATTTCCTCTGATAAGGGAATTGTCCTTTACATTATTTTAAATTGAGCCTAAGGCAAGTTCTTAGGGCATGGGCAGAAAACCACTTTTTTTTTTTTGTCAAAATATCACAAGAATGGTCTCTAGCCCAGTTGCTGATATCATTCAGCACTGAACCCTCTTGAGCTGGGCCTCCACAATCCACATTGCTCTCAGTACCACTGTCTTCTAAGCTCTTCTAGGATGACCCTTCCCATGACAGTTATGATAAAAGAGTAACAGGGACATTCTCTGTCATAGCTCACCATAACCAACTACAATGAGAGAGAAGTGAATTCTGGGTACCCTCCATCACCAGTTATGAGAAAAGAGTAGCTAGCTAGCTGTAAGATATAATGGAAGGCTCTGTGGTGCCTCCTGTATTAGTTACTTTTCTCGTTATGTTACAAGATTCCTGACAAAACATATTGAGGAAATGTTTATTTTAACACACAGTTCCAGAGTGAGTCACAGTGGAGATTCATGGACAGTACAGAGAGTAGTGAGATATGTAACTGAGGTGAGGGCACCAGGGGAGTGGCTGTCTGTTGGGGGGAACCCAGGATGGACATCTTCTTCCAGGAGCTACAGAGTGGCAGGCCTGCTTCATGAGTGGGGTCTGCTCTGAGAGTAAGGGGATGCCTTGAGAACCCCTGAATGTCTAGAGCAGACAAGACAAGCTGGGAGTATTGTACGGGGTGTGTGTGTGGGTGGTGGTGGTGGTGTCAGCCTGCAGCCAGAGGCCCAGGCCTGGCTGTGGGTAATATGAGATCCATTTGATATGGTGGCAGCTTGGGGGACACTGCAGGTATAAGGGAGGAAATGCAAGGAAAAGGGGGTCTGAGGCTGCCTGGCTTCAGCACTGGCCTCCCACTTAGCAGGCAAATTTGATACAGAGAAATGGAGGCCTTAGTCTGCTTTTTTTTTTTTTTTTATGTAAGGGATCAAAAGGGGAAGATGACCCAGATTAGGGCAGTAATATAGAGCCATCTGTGGGACCTCCAAACCTGGAACCCATGGGAGGAGTCAGGTAGCGATGAGGGTGGGGGTGACTCAGAAGCAATAAAAGATACCCCATGAGTCCAACGTTTGATACAGAGAAAGGGAAAATCCAAGAAGCAGCATCCAGACTGGGGTCTTAGCAATGGTCTAGTCACTAGTGGGATAGACCACGATAGTCAGAATAGTCAATGCTAGAATAGCTGAAATTAGGGGAAAGTTTTAAACGAGCAATGAAAGAATCTCTCAGGGCCTGGCTTGTGAGGTTATGGGATGTGGGGGCAGATAGGACCAGTGTGAGTGCTGTAGAAGCAGAGAAATGAGCAACATAACCACGCACCCCTCCTTGAGACACGCTGCATAGCCTGAGGCAGTACAAGGAGAACCAGTCCTTGATGGACTAGTTCACAGGAGCCATTAGGGATGCTTGGTCACCAAGCAGCTAAGGTTCCCATAGACACCAGGGGCTGGAGGACAGTAGAGGAGGGACAGGCATTACTGAGGGAACTAGGTATGAGGGAAGAAATGTATGATGCCCGGGCCTGAGAGGACGGTGTTCATCAGAAACTCAAAACTTGATTAGCAAGGGCCTGGAGACTGCCATGGGGCTTTAGCCGCTTGGCTGAGGCCTTTGGTGGAGTAGGAAAGGCTTTGGAGGATTAAGGAGGACTTTGGAGGACTTAGACCAGCATGCAAAGAGTGAGAGCTGCCTAGAGATAAGAGAAATGTAAAACAGAGGAAGAGGTCTGTGTTTATGACCTGAAGGTAATTACGGCAAAATTTGTGTCAAACCCAAATTCCTAAGGGGGGAAAAGATGACAGAAAACCAGATTCTGTGCTAGTGAACTGCTGGAAGGCCTTAAAGCCAGAAGAGCAGTTCACAGAAGGCATCCAGGATAAAACAACATAGATACAAAAGATCAAGCCTGCCCCAGGGGTGGGCAGTTATCTCTCCAGACCAAGCAGACTACCTTTCTTGCCTGAAAAAGGATATACTACGGGTGGAAATGGTTTGCCCAGCCATGACCTCTCCCAGCAGCGAGGTGTATGGGGTGGAGAGGCAACAGCCGTACTTACACCCACAATGCCAACCCAGAACCTCTCTGACCCAAGAAACCAGTCTGAGCAGCAAGTGCAGCAGAGGACAGACCTCATTTGCCACTAGCCCTGAGCAGGGCTGGGCTCTCTAGACAGCCCCACCAAGCTCATGGAGCTGGGGAAATACAGGGAGGTTCCATGGAAGAGCTTCAGGGTGTGGAAGTGAAATGGCTCAGAGAGAGCCACTGAGAGTTGGGGAGAGCTAGGCTAGTGCCTCCGATCCACCTCTGGATCTGTGGAGGGAAAAACTGATACTAACGGGTAAAATCTTCCCGCACTGTTGGACCTTGCTAATGGCTGACTTCAGTATCTCCTGAGTAGTGAACTCCTGTCATCACCTGACACAGCTCAAAACAGACGATAACGGACTTCCAAGTGCTTCGCCAGGCTTATTCCACAGTCCCACTCACTATTCATTATGAGACTTCAGATCACTGCTCTGCCCAGCCTGTGTAGAAAGGTTTTGTTACATATGGACAGCACAAGGCTAACCCTAGGGTTGTGGAGATTTGGAGACTCATTTAAGAAACATGTGAGTGTACCTGAAGAAGCCAGCATGGGACATTAGTTCACAAAGGGAGCGAACAGGTGTTGCTGTGGAATTCGTGGGAGCTTTATGGTTGGGTAAGGCACAAGCGATACCCACCAAACAGATAGGGGAAAGTTTGCAATGCCCCGTGCCTATCAATGTTAAAGAAACACAAAGGGTGAAAATAGATGCACCCAGAAGCCATAAAGTGGTTAACTGGGAACCCCAGTGTTAAGAATGGGCAATCTCTCTAGGAGTTGCTGACCACAGAGGTCCTAGAAGCCCCTAAAACAATAAAGACCATCACCACAGTTGTTGGTTGCATTCCAGAACTGAATGGTAAGAGCCTGTTGCTGAAGAGGTTTCACGTTTGGGCTGCCGACTTGGAGAAATAAAGCTAGGACTGGGTCCAACGTGTCCCCTCCCTGAGAGCTAGTTCCTGCAGTCCCAGAAGCTGCTAAGAATGATGGGGAGACTTAAGGCCAGAAGTCCTGCCCAGCTGTGGATCTGCATGCTTTATGACGGAGGTGCCAGACAAAATGTGCAGCTCAAGTAGTTAATGACAGAAGCATCTTTCTGACTAGTCTCAAGGCCAGTCACTTCACATCCAGTACTGGGAACTTAGATGACTGTGACCAGGGAAGTATGGGCCCCAGTGGAGAAGCAAGTGCTGTTGATTGGCTGAATGATGAACCAGCTAAAGTGCTTCCCCATATTTGTATTTACAATCCTAGGTCTGTTTGGATCTTTTCCATTTCCCGCTTCTTGTCCTCACCCTCACTTGTGTTTTGTAGTAGGAGAAATACACATGAGACTCACCAACCGCCATGTTCTGGAGATGGAGGAGTGAACAGAATGACATGAGGATGCAGGCCCTCAATGAAGCAGGAGAAATACAGTCATTCATCTGTCCCACCTCATCCATGGCTCAGGGACCCTTGCAGAAGAGGGGGGCAGAAGGAATGCAGGAGCTGAGACTGTCCTCCAAGGCAAGAAACCACCACCGTTTAGGGGATGTACCCCTTTCAAAGATCACCCCACCTGGGCTTGTTGACTGTTAACACTCTCTCATGGAGGGGTGGGGAGGTTTGCAAGACCCTCATCTGAGTGTCCAGCCGTGCCTTATCACCTGTTGTACGTCACTCTGTCTCAATTGTACACGGCTTGGGGTGGGGGGCAGGTGATGACCACGGACCAGGGGAGGGGGAGTTCCATCTATGTGGCTATGGGGAAGTTCTCGTCCTGCTGGGTAAAGGCTTTCCAGATGTGGCCTTGTAAGGGAGAACCACTCACACCTGGTAGGTAACCCCTCACCTATGTTCTGTAAGGAAGCCCAATAACCCCATTGGTTCCCCAGTGTGAACCTTGGGTGGATCCTGCTTGTCTCGGACCTTGGGAGGAAGTGGAGGTGGCTTGCAGCCCCTGGGGAGGAGCTTGAACAACAGCTCCTGGCTTGGAGGTCCCCACACATACTCTGCTGGGCCCATTGCTCTCAGGTCTCCGGTGAGGGGCTGGATGTTAATGGCAGGTAGCTAGCTTGTGGTGAAATTTCTCATCTTGTGGCCAGAGAGCAAACGAGCAAGAAGAGACAAGAATCCTATTAACCCCTCAACAACATGAAACCCCAGGACACAAAGTTGCCCCCTAAGCCCCACACTTAAAGATGTCATCATCTCTCAGTAGTACTACCCTGTGGTTAAAGCTTTTAACAGTTGAGCCTTTGGGGACCTTTCTGTATCCAGATTCTAGGAAGCTCCCTGTTATCAGAAACACCTGTGTGCTACTGTGAGCAGCATTCTGGTTACAACTAAGGCTCCTGGCTCCAATCTTACAGACAGTGGCAACAGCACAGGCTTTCCTGGAGGGCAACTGCCCTTGGCACATGGCCTCACAAAAGCCCATGCTTTGTGTCCCTCATGGGGGCTGCTGTCAAAGACTCAGGTGCCCACACAGCTGCTATGTCTTTTGCATGAGAGCAGCCAGTTCCTTTGTCTGCTGGGGCCTTCTTGTTAAGGAGGAAGTGAAAAATCCTACACGTTCCCAACTCTGATTCAGAACTCACAGTGTTGCCAATCTGAGTGCCCTACCTCCGGCTCATGGTATATAAAATGCTTGTGATGAGTATCCTTGTCAATTGGACACAACTTAGAATTACCTGGAAAGAGGGTCTCAATGAGGGATTGTCTACAGTGGGTTGGCCTATGGTTGTGTCTTAATTGAGGCAGGAAGACCCAAGCCACTGTGGGTAGCACCATTCCCTAGGCAGGGAGTTTCTAACTGTGTAAGAGTGTAGAAATCAAGCCAATCATAAGAAAGCAAGCAAACGAGCACTCATACATTCTCTATGTCCTCTTGACATAAATGTGATACGAGAGCTATCTCAAGCTTCTGTTGCTATGACTTCCATGCAATGATGTGCTCTAAACTGGAATTTCACTAATAAACCCTTTCTGTTGTGAGCCACAGAAATATGAAGTAGGAATTTGGCTGACTATGACAAAGCTAATACCTGGAAGAATCGAGGATTTTTTTTCCAGAGGAAGCCAAGGCTCAAAGAGTATTGGTGTTATTTGGCTTTTGTATATATCAGCTGTTTCCTGCAATGAATTTCATATGTGCTATTATAGCTTCCCCAATTGATTCTTTTTCCTAATAACTTCTTACAGTGTGTTTGATCATTCATTGGGCACAATTGAGGTATTTGGATACTTCACCCAACTGTATTGACAACAGTCACACAGGCAAAACTTCACTTTTCTAGGCTTTTGTCTTCCCTTTTTAGCATTAGACTCAGATATCTGCCTTCTGTAATTATCTCCATTAGCAAGTATCCAGGGCCAGGGCCATCTCAGGACAAAAGCATTTTATCTGAGATATTTCTCAATTCCAAGGACAGACTGCAGACAGATAAACATTTCAGACCACCTGCTAGTCTCCTGAATTAAGGTAAATATCCTTATGGAGACAATGGCCAAGGCCAAGCGGATATTAGGTACAAACCTTCACTTCTTGTGTAAATTAAGCTTAACCCTTTCTTCCATAGCCCAAGTGGCATCTCTAAATTCCCCTTTAGCAATTAACTCAGAATTAACTCAATTAATTTAAAAGGGCTTTCATATACTAGGTGCATCAAGCTATGACCCAGGCTTTCTAGCTACCGAGCAGACTTGCCCCACCTGAGTAGAAAGTGGCACAGAGCCAGAGAATTTCGGATTGTATGTGTATTTAAACTGGATGAGAGAGAGGAGGGAGAACAAAGATGGAACGAAGAAGATGGAAGGACAGGAGGAAAGGAGAGAGAGGAGCTACGGATGAGAACAGAACTGAAGCTGTGTGGAGAGATTTTTACTTAGAAGAGTAAAGTGAATGGACTAAAGAGTTTTGTGTACGTAGATTCATTCAGTATCCCTCAGATTAATTAGTGCTCGCTGCTGGTAGCATCTCTTCTGGAACCCTGGGAGAAGACTATAGAGGGGCTAGACCCCAATAGTCTTCGATACCTCTCTCCTCTAAGTTGCTTTTTGTCAGGGTATTTTTATCACAGCAACAGGAAAAAACAAAACTACAGCACTTTCTAGTAAGCCTTTCACGGGGGCTCCTCCCACTGTGAGATACCCTCGAGACTCTGCTGCTTCATTTGACTCTCCACCAGGCACCACTGCACAAAGGAAACAGGAAGTGGGTAGTGACACTTTCTCTAGGCTTAGCCTCTTGCTTATGCCAAGGTTGGAGTCTTAACTGCCATTTGTGGATTGTTGTTTTAATCAGCCATTCCGGGACCCGTCCTCTCCCAGCTCATCTGACCCTAACATTCCAGGTCCACTCACTGGGGCCCAAGTATTTGAATATTTGAGCCTACAGGGGTCATTCTGGTTCAAACCACCACATGGAGGCTAGGTGTGGGGCCAGATTCTCAGCTGACTTCCTGACCTAGTAGAGCAATCTCCGAAGACTTGCAGTTTTCTCCAACCTCGGGTGGTGACTGGAGTTTGACCCAAAGTCTCACTCAGTGAGTTCTCTACTTCAGATGACGACTGAATGGAACTGGGTTCTTTAATTTTTTTTTCTCGTGCTCGCTTTGGCAGCACATATACTAAAATTGGAACGATACAGAGAAGATTAGCATGGCCCCTGCGCAAGGATGACACGCAAATTCGTGAAGCGTTCCATATTTAAAAAAAAAAAAATTTGTGTAGAGATATTTCAAGTAAGCATCTTAAATAGCAATGAATCATGCTTATGTCAAAGTATGATATTTGAGTTAACCTCACTCCTTTCCCAGTTAAAAGCCAGTAGCTTTCCGAGACTTTTACAAATGAAAATGAAGTTATGAACTTGTTTACAGTCAAAACATTTATCTTCACTCCTCCTTTTTTTTTTTCCAAGACAGGGTTTCTCTGTGTAGCTTTGCTCCTTTTCTGGAACTCACTTGGTAGCCCAGGCTGGCCTCAAACTCACAGAGATCCACCTGGTTCTGCCTCCTGAGTGCTGGGATTAAAGGTGTGCGCCACCACCGCCCGGCTCTTCACTCCCTTGAAACTAGTATGGGAAGCATTTCTTCAGTTCTTATGTCCTATGGTTTGAGTTTATCAGCCTGTGTTTCTGTGTGGAGGCTCAGGGGCTGACTTTCAAGACCTGGTCCTTTCTTTCCAACTCGTGGGTTCTAGGCTCAAACTCAGGTTGTCAGACTTGGTGGCAAGCACCTTTACCTGTTGAGGGTGAAAAGAACCCAGACATGTCGGCAGCAGCTGGAGCAGGAGCCAGAGACACAGCTCCACAGTGCCTCAGCAGCCCAAGGTCAGAGGCCTCCCCTTAGGGAGAGCTGGGTTCTGACTGCACAGTGGAAAAAGGTTTCAGGCCCAGCTAGGGTGAAACAGAGCTAGAGTTTGAGAAAGGGTTTGTTGGTGGAAGTGTTGTTGTTGGTGGTGTTGGTGTTGGTGTTGGTGTTGGTGGTGTGTGTGTGTATGAGGCAGTATGTGTATGTATGTATGTGTGTATACGTGCGTATATATGTGTATGCATATATATTTGTGTGTGTATGTGTGATGATATATACGTGTACCATAGAACGTGCACGGAGCTCAGAGGACAACTGAGTGTTGGTTCTCACTTTCTGCCTCCTTCGAGGCAGGGTCTTTCTTTTTTGCAGCAAGACTGTGTACTCCAGGCTAGCTGGCTGGAGAGTTTCCAGCATTATCCCATCTGCCTCCGACCTCAGTGTAGGAGTGCTAAGGTTACACACTACAAGTGTGAGTATGGGCTCCTCAAGAGAGAACCCACCTAAAAGTCTTAACAGTAGCCACATGTATGATTTTAGTGATTTCTGAAGTTGTACTCTTTTCTTTCGTTTTTCCTTTCCTCCTCTTTCTTTCTTTCTTTCTTTCTTTCTTTCTTTCTTTCTTTCTTTCTTTCTTTCATTCTTTCTTCTTTTCTTTCTTTTTTCCTTCCCTCCCTCCTTCTTTCCTTTCTTTTTTCTGAGACAGAGTTTCATGTACGCCATGAAAATTCAAGCCAACCTTGAATCCCTGAGGCTGATCTTAAACCTCTGCCTCCCGAGTGCTGGGATTACAGGCATGCACTACCTTGCCCAGCTAAGGGGTGCTGGGGCTGGAATCCAGAATGCCAGGTAAGCATTGTACCTACTAAACTATACCCCTTTTTTTCTTTTCTTTTTTTTTTTTCCCCAGAGCTGAGGACCGAACCCAGGGCCTTGCAAGCGCTCTACCACTGAGCTAAATCCCCAACCCCGGTTTCTTTTCTTTTTATTATTATTATTATTTATTAGTTGTTGTTGTTGTTAGTTTGTTTGTTTGTTTTTTTGTTTTTTTGTTTTTTTTTGGTTTTTCGAGACAGGGTTTCTCTGTGCAGCCTTGCGCCTTTTCCTGGAACTCACTTGGTAGCCCAGGCTGGCCTCGAACTCACAGAGATCCACCTGGCTCTGCCTCCCAAGTGCTGGGATTAAAGGCGTGCGCCACCACCGCCCGGCGTTAGTTTGTTTTTGAGACAGGGTTTCTCTGTGTAGCCCTGGCTGTCCTAGAACTCTACTTGTAGGCCAGGCTGGTCTCAGACTCAGGGATCTGCCTGCCTCTGCCTCCTGAGTGTTGGGATTAGAGGTGTGCGCCATCATGACCTGCTAATTATTTATTTTATTTCATTTTATTTGAGATAGATAGCTCAGGCTTGCCTGGAACTCACTCTGTAGACCAGGCCGAGATCCTCCTGCCTCTGCCTCCTGAGTGCTGGGATTAAAAGTGTGTGCCACCATGGCTAGACTTCTCTCTCTCTCTCTCTCTCTCTCTTTCTCTCTCTCTCTCTCTCTCTCTCTCTCTCTCTCTCTCTCTCTCTCTCTCTCACACACACACACACACACACACACACACACACACACACACCCTCCCTCCCTCTCTCTCTTACTTACTTCCTTTCTTTCTTTCCAATAGAGATCCTAGGTTTTTTCAGAGTTATGCTGAACAGAAACACAGGCTGATAAACTCAAACCATAGGACATAAGCACTGAAGAAATGCTTCCCATACTAGTTTCAAGGGAGTGAAGAGCCGGGCGGTGGTGGCGCACACCTTTAATCCCAGCACTCAGGAGGCAGAACCAGGTGGATCTCTGTGAGTTTGAGGCCAGCCTGGGCTACCAAGTGAGTTCCAGAAAAGGAGCAAAGCTACACAGAGAAACCCTGTCTTGGAAAAAAAAAAGGGAGTGAAGATAAATGTTTTGACTGTAAACAAGTTCATAACTTCATTTTCATTTGTAAAAGTCTCGGAAAGCTACTGGCTTTTAACTGGGAAAGGAGTGAGGTTAACTCAAATATCATACTTTGACATAAGCATGATTCATTGCTATTTAAGATGCTTACTTGAAATATCTCTACACAAAAAGAATGTTGTTTCTCCGGGCGATCCTCATAGCAAATTCTGTCAACGGTGATGAATTCTTGACTCTCAGAGGACAAGAGTCACAGGTGAAGGGTTCCTTTTCCTCCCGTGTTCCCTTCATTCTTGGTCTGGCTGGAGGCCCTGTCTGCGTCCTCCGAGACTTCCCAGCCTTTGCCTTCTGGTGCTGGCTGTCACTCCTAAGAGGGAGCTCTGGCACAGAACCTGAGCCAGATGCTCTGGCTGGAAGCTAGAGCTGGTGGGAGAGCTGAGGAATTCAGGAGTGGCTAGAGGCTGGAGGAGGCAGGACCCCACAGATCAGCACCAGCCCTACCTTGACTTTCCAGAGACACAGCCTAGGCTCCAGAGCATAGGGCACAGCTCTGTGGTATGGTAAGGCGCTGTAAGCACAGGGAGCCAGGATGCTCTGAGTCAGAACTGGCTGTGTGAGAGGATGGAGTCAGAGCAAGGAATCAACCCACCTTCCATTCCAGCAGAAGGGGCTAGGCTATGGGGAACAGGCTGCGGTTTCAGGTTTCATGAGGCTGGAAGCTCTGCAGTCACCGGACTAGATGATGGCGGTGCAGAGGTCACATGAAGGGTTTTGTCTTCCAGATTGGCAGAAATGTGGGATCTCTCTGGAGAGTTCATCCCAAGCACCACAAAAGACAACAGGGATAAGTCAGAGGGGGCGGGGTGATGACAGAGAGACACAAACACTGTGTGTGTATGTGTGTGTGTGTGTGTGTGTGTGTGTAACCTGTGTGTGATTGGAGGCACACGAGTGTCATAATGTATATGTGGAGATCAGAGGACAATTTTCAGGAGTTGGTTCTCTCCTTCCTCTGTGGGTTCTGGGGGTGGAACTCAGGGTCTCAGGCTTGTGCAGCAACAGCTTATACCTGCTGAGCCATCTCAGAGGTTTTCTTTCAATGTGTGTGCACGTTTGTATGTATACATGTTTGTGCATGCAAGTTATCACAAGCATCCACGTGCAGGGTAGAGGTCAAGTGCTGGTAACTTGCTCAAGGTCTCTCATCTTGTTTCTGGAGTAGGGTGTATAATTACTTGTCTCACTGATGCAATAACATCCTCGATAAGATCGATGTGGTGAAGTTTGTTTTGGCTCCCAGTTCTGGAGATACCGTCCGCCATGCCGGGGGAGATTTGGTGGCAGGAACAGAAGTGGCTGGTCACGCTTCTGTTCTGGTCCGCAGTCAGGAAGTGATGGGCAATGAGTGCTGGTGCTCAGCGCTCTCTCTCTGTTTCATGTGGTCCAGCAGTTATGGTGGATTTCCCCATCTGTTGGAAATTAAATCTGGGATCCAAGGTCGCCATTGATACTACACACATGGGCAAAGTGAAAGTAATTCGGGAGGCAGTGTTTACTACTGCTAAACCGGGCAAGCGCAGCTTTGATCCAGGAGCAAGCACCCTGAACAGGAAATGTGCTAGACTTTTATCCTGGAGGGCACTGTGTCTTTTCCCCACTGGCTGGGGTCTGAACTTGCAGCGTTTGAAGGTTGGCTAATTTTAAAAAATTGGTGCTAAGAAAATGAAGGAGCTGGGGGAAAGGGTCCCCTGTCCCGGCCCATCGAGTTTTGAGAATGTCACAAGACTTCAGTGTAAACAAAGTTTTACAAGGAGGGGGAGGTTACAGGGTCACACTGTGAAGGTTCCATTCCCCTCATCAGTCCTTTGATAGAAAAGACTTCCAACTATTTCCCTCACTACCTCAATGTACCCAACCTAGAAAATCCCGTGTCTCGGCCCGGAGACCATCAACACCCTGTCAAGCTGACAATATTAGCTAGCTAACACAACCTAAGCTCAACAGTTCATTTAGACTAGCTAGCCAGCAACTCCTAGGGATCCTCTGGAAGTCTCTGCCTTCTGGGCACTGGGATTACAGATGTGTGTTACTGTGTCCAACTTTTTTTTAAAAAATTAATTAATTTGTTTATTTATTCTGTGTTTTTCACATCATGTATCTTGATCCCATTCATTCCCTATCCCTTCGCATCTGCTCTCCACCCCATCTACCCCCGCAATCAAACAAAATTCAAGAGAAAAAAAAAGGAAGAAAATAAAATAAGGAAAATAAAGTAATAAAAAATTTTTTAAAAAGAGGGGAAGGAATTAAAAATCTCATCAAGGAAGCTGCAGTGTGGCCCAACAAGTCACACTGTACACTCCTTTGTCCATACATCTCTACTTGCCAGTGTTCATTGCAAAGAGTCACTGGTGTGGTTCGAGGCCCCTGGTCTCCACTACACGTTCAATGTTGGGCCCCACTTTTTTTACATGGGCTCTCGAGATAGAACTTGAGTCTTCTTCTTGTACAGTAAGTACTTTAGTGACTGAATCATCTCCCCCGACCAGAGAGTTCTTAAGATTAAATTATGTGCCAGGTCCTAAGTCAAATGTTGTGTATACAACAGTAAACAAACAGAAGACTAAAACCTGAGTCATCCAAGGTCCACCTCTGGCAGGGCAACATGAGGACCTCTGTAGATCTGCTTCCCACTTAAACTGGGGGTAACCAGTGCAAACAAACACCCATTTAAAGTCTTAGGGAATTGTCGTCATCATGAGCAGAAAATGAAGAGCCATCTGCAAAGGCCCCTCAACATATGATGGTGTTCCAACCAGATAAACTCATGGTAAGTTTAAAATGTCCTAAGTGAGAAAAGCATTAAATCCACCCAAACTGCCTTAAATGTGCTCAGAACACTTATATCGGCAGACAGTTGGGCAGAACCATCTAACTCATACTGTTTTGTAGTGAAGTGTTGACTGTGTGCGGGTTTCTCATGAAACGCTAACAACAAAGCGCTCTGTGTGTGGGGACGGTCTCACCCTGACTGTGGGCTGACTGGGAGCAGCTCGGAGTGGGCTGTGGGCAGCAGGTCTCTAACCCAGGAAGAACCCAAAGCCCAAACTCCAAGTGTGGTTTCTACTGGACAAATGTCCTCCTTACATACTGGAAAGTTGAAAAACCCATGAAAACCGTTCCAAGTGCAGGACTGTATGCATTCAAGAGGCTGGGGATGTGCTCAATGATAAGACATTGCCTAGTATGTATGAAGTGAGGACAGGAGGGGAGGGGGAGGAGGAGGAGGAGGAGCAGGAGGAGGAGAAGGAGGAGGAGGAGGAGGAGGAGGAGGAGGAGGAGGAGGAGGAGGAGGAGAAACCAAGTATGGACCTCACACATTCTTCCTTCAGAGAAGCAGAGTTAATCTGACTCATCTGCGGAGTAGTTTATGACTCAGAGAATTCTAGAAATGGCAGTTAGAGGGGGCTTAACAGCTGTGTGTAGTCAGGGAAAGAGACAGAGGTAACCCTGCCAAAATCACCTTTATCCTGGGCCGCTGTGGGTCTACCCAAAGCTGTGCCTGCTGAGGAACAAATAATCCATTTACTAAATAAATAAACCAGAAAACAATAATAACAAGCCCTGGAGAAGGTGACAAGTTCCTAGAATAATGCTCCTAACAAAACAGCTGTGAGACACTCAAAACAAAGCGACGGGCAATCGTGACCCAAACACAGACATCGGAAACTGTCGGTGACGTAGACCAAATGCTGGCTTTCTCAGGAATAGGGCTTCGAGGAGCCGCCATCCCGTGCATGTTGCCAGAACTGGAGGGTTCTCTAGCATAGCATAAGTAAGTAAAGGGACATTTGAAGATGGCATCACGTCACACGGAGAACATCAGTGAGATGGAAGAACTTGTGTCAAAGAGACAAGTGGAAATGTGGAGATGAAAAGGACAAACAAAATAAAAACTTGAACGGCTGGTAAGTAGATTTGATCAAGCAGAAGGGAGAAAGGGGTGAGTTTAAGCAGAGGCTGGTGAGCCAGGAATGGTGGTGCATGCAGAGAGTCCTCCGGACGACTGAGAGAGAGAGAGAGAGAGAGAGAGAGAGAGAGAGAGAGAGAGAGAGAGAGAGAGAGAGAGAGGCCTTTGTTTATAAGGGAGCCCAAAAGACTCACACCTGAGAGCTGGGTGGTGATGGAACATGCCTTTAATCCCAGCACTTGATAGGCAGAGGCAGGAGGATCTCTGTGAGTTCAAGGACAGCCAGGGCTGTTACACATAGAAAACCTGTCTCAAAAAACAAAAACGACAACAAAAAAAGAGACTCACACCTGACTCAACAGCACAAACCATGGAAGACAGCAGGCAGAAAGACAGCATGTTTTGCTCGGTGGGATAGGGAACAGCTGAGAACCCTACATCCAGCACAGCACAGCTGCCCCTCAAAAAAGAAGAGGAAGTAAAGACTTTCCCAGATAAACAATGACAACAACAACTGAGAATCTGTTGCCAGTACAGCTGCTCTGTGAGGAATAGCGAAGAAATGCTTCAGGACAGAAGCAAGTGACCCCAGACAGCAATTTTAAGTCAGGTAAACAGATGGTGATAGAGATAGAGATACATAAAACTAAAAGGCACCAGTAAAGGTAATTGTAAAAGAAGGTAGATGTGGTTTGAATGAGAATGGCCCTCATAGGCTCATCTATCTGAGTGCTTGGTCCCCAGTTGGTGGAACTGTTTGGGAAGGACTAGAAGGTGTGGCCTTCTTGGAGGAGGTGTGTCACTGGGGATGGGATTTGAGGTTTCAAAAGACTGCAGCCATTCTCAGTCTGTCTCTTGCTCTCTGCCTCCAATTTGTGGATTAAAATGTAAGCCCTCGGGGTTGGGGATTTAGCTCAGTGGTAGAGCGCTTGCCTAGCAAGTGCAAGGCCCTGGGTTCGGTCCTCAGCTCTGGGGAAAAAAAAAAGTAAGCTCTCAGCTGTTCCTACTGCCATGCCTTTGCTCTGCCATCATGGACTCTAACCCTCTAAAACCATAAACCCAAGTTAAATGCTTCCTTTTATAAGGTGATGGTGTTTTATCACAACAATAGAACAGTAACCAAGGCAGAAGTATGTATTTTTCTCCTGTCCTCTACTGATGTATACAGTGAGTGAAACGTTTGTTATATCACATATATTCACACACATGTGGTTGGGCCTTAAACATATGGAAGCCTAATATATTTGTCAATAACAGGACAAAGCGGGTAGGTGGGAGATCCAGAGTTAAGGCAATAAGGACCAATGGTAAGGTGACAACTTAACACTGTATTGCTGAGGTTGTGGCATTAGTAGAAACAACAATACACACAAAAAGGAAAAGGAAACATTATTAAGTATTAATATTTTTAGGTATCACTGGTTGTAAAGAAACAAATCAGAAGCCTGTTCAGGTAAGTGAAGATGTAGAAGCAAGTAGAGCATGGTGGCACACACCTCTAATCCCAGCATTCAGAAGACAGGGGAGGGGAATCTCTATGAGTTCGAGGCCAGCCTGATACATAGTGAGTTCCAGGACAACCAGGGCTACACAGAGAGACCCTGTCTCAAATATATGTGTGTGTGTGTGTGTGTGTATCCATATACATATATATGTACATATGTGTGTGTGTAGAAGCAGAGGCCAGTGAGACAGCTTGGCAAATGAAGGTGCCTTGCTGCCTAACCTGACAACCTGTTCGATCCCTGAGACCCACATGGTGAGAGGAGAGAAGCAACTTGTTCTCTGAGTTCCATATGCACACGTGTGTGTGTGTGTGTGTGTGTGTGTGTGTGTGTGTGTGTATTAAAATCTTATATTGTTTACATTAGTCAAAAGGAAGCCATAAAGAACAGGAGAGAGACAGCACATGGGCCATCTTGAACACGGAGTGAAGTTATAGACACACATCAGCTACATCAGCGATAGCATTAAATGTTCGTGGTGTTGTTCGGCTTGGGTCTCACGCTGCAGTCCAGGCTTCTGGAACTCAAGATCCCCCTGCCTCAGTCTTCAGAGGGCTGGATAGCACCACACCCTGTCACATAACACTAAATGTTAATGAACTAAGTATCGCATTCAACCCAAAAGATACAACCAAACATCTAGCCACACATAGGAAAGACTTTGACAGTATCAACAGGCAGGATTTCTCCCAGGAGTGAAAGGTTGGCTCATCATAGGGAAATTAATTAATTTAACACACCATGTCAGCACAATAAAAGGGAAGGCTGGCTAGGTCGCAGAGACACTGTAAACTAGGGCACCCCGTGCTCTTCGAGAGAGGTTTTTAAAAAGATGAAAAGGGACGGTAGGAGGGTCCAACAGGTGAAGACAGCTGCTGCCAACCCTGGTGGCCAGAGGCTCCCCTGGGACCAGGTGGCAGGTGTGTGTGTATACACATAAAATAAGTAAGTAAATAAATAAATGTGATAAAGTTTTTAAAAAGCAAAATAATCATTTCTCTAATCATAAGAGAAAAGGCATTTAACAAAATCCAACTTTTTTTTCCCCATGATTAAAAACATTCAAAGAACCAGAAGTAGAAATGAATTCCCTCAATACGGTAACAGACATTTACAGAAAGCCTACCACTAGCATCATGTGTTGTAAAAGATGGGGTATTTTTCTCTAAGTCCAGGAACAGTCTCTTCTCACCACTTCAGCTCCACATTGTGCTGGAGGGTCTAGCCAGGGCAATTCAACATGAGAAACAAGTAATTCCACGCATTAACATTTAAAAAAAGAAGTAACATTATCTCTAGTCATCGATGCTATTCCCATGCATCTAGAAAATCCCAAGGAATTCTGAAAAGATATGGGGACTAATGAGTACATTCAGCAAGGTCACTGGCTGCAAGATAGAGAAGTCAATTTTATTTTTATATACCTGCAGTGAGGAGCCTGAACAGGAAGTTAGAGCTAGACTATTCAGCTTTTTGTTTGTTGGTTTTTTGCTTTTGTTTTTTGAGACGGCGTTTCTCTGTGTAACAACCCTAGCTACCCTGGAACTCACTTTGTAGACCAGGCTGGCCTCGAACTCACAGAGATCCACCTGCCTCTGCCTCCCGAGTGCTGGAATTAAAGGCCTGTGCCACCATGCCTGGCTAAGAGCATTCTATTTATGAATACATCTAGCAAATAAAACATAAAAATTATACTCTAAAACTACAAAAGGTTCAAGAAGGTTGAGTAACTCGGCAAATGTCCCAGCTCACAGACAAGAAGACTTAAGGTGAGGTGAACGTTTCATGGGAAGACATGCTCTGCAGATCATCTCCGGCTTTGAGGAAGTTGGCAAGCTGATTTTAAAATCCTATGGAATTATAGGCTAGAGAGAGAGCTCAGTGAGTAATAATACAAGCAGGAGGACCCATGTAAAAAGCCGGGCATGGGTAGGGTGTGCTTGTAATCCCAGTGCTGGGAAAGTGGAGACAGGCAGATGTCAATGGTGTCACAGAGGACCCAGAAGAGCCACAACAATATGAAAATGAAGTGCAGCTTAGGAAGGCATGCTTCTCCTGATTTTTAAAAGTAACTACAAAGCCACAGTAATCAAAGCGGCGTGATACCGGCACAAGAGCACACACAGATCAGCAAGGACAAAGTGGGAGCCACAATGGCTGGACCTGGAGCATCCCTTCCTGTGTTGAAGACTTTGTTGTAGTCCATGGTGCTTTATGAGGTGGAAGGAAATTATGTTAATGGAGACATCCCCCATGCTTAAATCCATGTTAAAAAAAGATGGCTCAGTGGTTAAGAGCAGGGAGACTTAGTTCTGTTCCTAGCCCCTGTAACTCCAGCTCCAGGAGATCCGACTCCCTCTTCTGAATTCCAAGGGCACCTACACTCATGTACACACACACACACACACACACACTCACACACACACATACACACACTCACTCACTCACTCACTTGAAAAATACATAAATAATTAAAACAAACAAAATCTTTTTCCTGGGCCAGGGAGATGGCTCAGTGGTAAAAGTGCTTGCCACCCACTCCTGACGACCTGAGCTCAGATCCCAGGACTTTGTGTGAAAGTCGGGTGTGTTGTCCTGTGTCTGTAAATCCAGCACTCCCATGGAGATGAGAAACAGGCAGCTCCCCCAGGAAGTTCCCAGGCCAGCTAGTCTGGAACACACACAGTGCATCCAGATGCACACAGCAAGAGAGATCCTGCTTCAAACAAGGCGGAGAGCAAGGACTCACACCTGAGGCTGCCCCCCCGACCTCCATGCAGTGCGGTGGCCCATCTGTGCCCTCACACATGAATGCACACAGACACACACACAGACACACACATGCAAAACAACAACAACAAACACTCTCCCAGACTCCAGCCCTGCTTCACCCTGGCTGGGCCTGAAACCTTTTTCCACTGTGCAGTCAGAAGGCAGCTCTCCCTGAGGGGAGGCCTCTGACCAGCTCCTCAGGCTACTGAGCTCGCCCTGTGGAGCTGTGTCTCTGGCTCCAGCTGCTGCTGACATGTCTGAGTTCTTGTCTCAGAGACAAACCAAGTAAGGAATCCAAAGGAAGTTTATTACAGAGATGAGGTACATACCCGGGGTGGCGGGGGTGGGGTGGGGGTGGGGGCAGTCTTTCCAGGATCAAGAGGCCTCTTGGGATCCTAGACAGCTCATCTTATAGATAAACTTTAATAAAAGGGGGAATTATGCATGATTTAAGAAGATGGGGAACCCCTAGAATCGGCTGGGTTTTCCCCAGCGGGGTTCGCTCCCCATTTCTATTCTTACATGGGGTTTCCAGATGTTTCATGGGTAAGATGTGTGTTGGAGCACGGGGTTTTTTTGTTGTTGGTTTACTCTGTGTGCTTTTGGAGCCAGGGTTTAAACAACCTAGGCTGACCCTGAGCTCCTGGTCCTCCGGCAGCTGCTCCCTCCTGCTCCTGGAATTACAGGCATGTACTATGATGCCTGCTCAGTTTTTGTTGAGACACTCGGTAGCCCAGACAGCCCTTGAACTCACTGTGATGATCCTCTTGCTTCAGCCTCCTGAGTGCTTACCACACAGGGTGGGGTGGGGATGGGCAGGTGATTTTGCAAGGCTAAAGACACTGGGATGGTATTAAAATGAGGCAGAGGAGAGCCAGCAGCCAGAGGCCATGTGGGTCTAAGCCAGCTCTGTGGTTACATCACCTTGCAGCTGTCTGCCTGTCTGTGTGCTTGTCTAGCAAACCTCACGTGTCACAGGAGCTTTATTTCATGGTTCCAGCGGGGAAGCTGGCAGTCCTGGTTCTATTCCTCAGCTCTCAGTGGTGGTCCTGGGGAGCGGGGAGGGGTGGGGGGGAGGGGCGCTACAAGAAGGGGAGGAAGTACTTGCTTGTTAGTTGCCTGGCAAGCACAGGACAGTCTCAGGGTTCTCTTGTGCAGGTATGCAGGTATCTGGGGCCTCCTCATGGTCACATGATCTTTTGTTATGTTCTGGGAAGGGGGTTTTGAGATGTGACATCACAGGGCCGGCTTCTGCACATACCTATTCTCAACAAAGGGGTGCCAAACTGTCCTGAGGTGGATCCTGGGGTGTTTCCTGAAGGATAGGTTAAAAATATTGTATTTAAGGAACTGATGCTCCAGCCCCGGTCAGAGTATCTGTGGAAGGCCAACTTAAACCCATGATACCATGGGAAGGTGTAACCAGAGTTTCCAGGGCAAAAATCTGAACTCCAGGCAGCCTCAACAAGTCAGGCTTGGCCACCTGGTCCTTATACGACAATGGGGACAACAGTGTAAGGCAGAGACTTAGTCCCTGTAGCCACATTTGAAAGAGGAAATAAAGAGCCCAGTGGCTTCGTCTGTCTTTGTCTGTCTGACATGAAGTCGGGCACTAAACAGGAAGCAAGGAGACAGAAACAAGACCCTGTTTAACTCTGCAGGCCTGCTCAAGGTGTGCCTTGGTTGATCATCAGCTTAGGTCTGGTTCTACACAGTCCAAGAAGTCTTTATTGCTCAAGTGGATGGTCACCCATGGTAGTAACTGCCCTCCTCTGGGGTGTGTGTGGGAGTGTCTGTCCTGGGGGCTTCTTCTTGTCATAAGGATGTTCATTAACCAGTTCCGTCGTTTGAGGAATCCAAGATGACTGTGCGAGCGAGCGAGTGACTGGAGAGGGAAAGGAAGACAGACAGACGGAAACAGAGCTCGGGGCTGATGAATGAGTCTGGGCCTGTAGCTGCTACCTTCTTTTGCCGGCTCCTGACCTCCACCCCCATTCTAGGCTGTGCCCATCAAAGGGTTCTACAGTATCTCAGAGAGCTGAGCTGTGTTCACCCTCCTGTGAAGAGCCCATTCTCAGCCCACTCACTGACTTGGCCAAGGGCAGTCAGCAGCCTGGGTTGGCAGCCTTTAACACCTGACTTCTGAGGAAGAAGCGTTTCCCACATCAGATTGGGGTGGGTGTGTGCCAACTCCCAGCTACACCATTCTGAGGCTTGAAAGCCTTGGCTGAGACTGAAGCAGAAAGAGGCAGCTTAGTTTCTGCCACCTTGAGTCTGTGGCAGTGTGGGCAAGGGCAGAGAGCAGGGGCAGGGGCCCCGAGGAAGCCTGGATGGGTGACTTGGTCCTCAAGAGCAGGCCACCACTCCATGCTGTCCCCCTGCTTTGCTCTCCCCTCAACTGTCCTTGTTTGTTTCAATATGTCCTTTGTGTGTGTGTGTGTGGTAAGTGTGAACTGGCACACACCTTCTCAGGTTCTCATAAACCTTCAGAATATAAGAAGGAGCCAGGCTACTCAGACCTCCTGTTCTGTTCACCAGTGCACACGGGTTGCATTTGCGGCCTTCCAACCGTCACCCACAACTGTGTTTTCAGACAAAGAAATACATACAGAAGCCATGTGCAACATGACTCGGTAGAACATATGGTGCTGGGAAAACTAGATACCCGCTTTAGAAGAGCAAAATCAGATTCACATAGTTCACCCCACCCAAGGTCAATTCAAACTGCATCAAAGACCTTGATTTGAAACCTGAAACCCTGGAAACTTCTAGAGGAAAACTTCAAGGTCTAGATGTAAGAACTGATAAGTGGCGGTGGTGGTGTACACCTTTAATCCAGCACTTGGGAGGCAGAGGCAGGTGGATCTCTGTGAGTTCAAGACCAGCCTGGTCTACAGAGTAAGTACCAGGACAGCCAGGGCTACACAAAGAAACAAAAACAAAAAAGAAAGAGAGAGAGAGAGAGAGAGAGAGAGAGAGAGAGAGAGAGAATGAATCAATGAGTGCTGAACATGATGATTCCTGCTGCCGCCAGGATGCAGTGGTCCCATGGTGGGTAACTGCCGTCCTCAACAAGGAGGTCTGTCCTGCTGGCTTCTGGTTGCCAGAGTGGTGGTAGTTCCCATCCCTTGCCATAGGATGTTTATTAGTCTGTCCTGTCACACACACACACACACACACACACACACACACACACACACACACAAAAACTGCACAAATTAAACACCATAAAACCCCATACTGACAACCAGCAAATGTGCTAATGCAGTACAGACATCCTCAGAAGAAGATACACAAATGGCCAAGAAACATTTTTTTTTTTAATTAGAGGCAAGCAGATCTCTGAGTTTGAAGTTAGCCTGGTCTACAGAGTGAGTTCCAGGACAGCCAGGGCTGTTACACAGAGAAACACTCGGAAAAGCTTAAAAAAAAAAAAAATCTATAAATAAAAGATTTTTAACAGGGCATAATGGTGCACACCTTTAATCCAGCACTTGGGAGGCAGAGACAGACAGATCTCTGTGAGTTTGAGGCCAGCCTGGTCTCCAGGACAGCCAGGGCTACTCAGTAAGACCCTGTCTTGAAAAACAAAACAAAACAGTAATAACAACAAAAACTGCCCAGTACCTCTAGCCATCAGGGAAACGAATACTAAAACTTCTTTGCTAACTTACCTCACCCTAGTAGTCATCATCAAGGCACCTGTCAACAAATGGCTGGCACAGATTTGGGAAAAGGGGAATCCTTTTCCACTGCTCATGGGAGTGTGGACTGATGCGGCCACTAAGGAAACCAGTACGGTGGTTTCGTAGCTAAGATCAGAACTACCGTGTGAGCCACCTCAGGGCATATACCCAAAGGACTGTGGCCTACCACAGAGACACTTGCTCACCCTGGTCACTGCTGCTCTAACACAGTAGCTAGGAAACGTCACCAGCCTAGGTGTCCGTGAGCGGATGCCTAGACCATGACAAGGTGGTGACACACAGTGGGAACCTGCTCAGCCGCAAAGGACACTGGAAATTTCTGGAAAATGGGTGGAGCTGGGAAGTGTTCTATTAAACACGATGGCCCAAGCTTGGAGAGAAAAAGCCCCGTGTTCTCTTTCACATGTGGGTCCGAGTTTGTGCTGTAGACACGTGCGAAAATGGGGGAAAGACTAAGGGAGAGAAAAAAGAGGTTCTGAAGAAAAGGGGGGGTGAGTGCACAGGACGCATGTGACATGAAAGCAGAAAGTGGGGGCGGGAAGGTTGGGGGAGGAGGAGGGGGAGGGTGGAGATAAAGGAGGGGAGAGAATTATCTACAATGTACTTTAGTCAACAACGCCACTAGGATACATAGTTGTCTGCATTCTAACTGAAAAAACTAAATTTTAGAAGTATTCTTTAAAAAATTATATAAAACCGTGGCTGGGCACAGTGGAGTACAGCTTTAATCCCAGCATTCTAGAGGCAGAGGCAGTGACAGGTGGATCTCTGTGAGTCCAAGGCCATTCTGGTCTACACAGTGAGTCCAGGACAGCCAGGGACACATAGAGAACCTTGCCTTTAAAATTATTACACACACACACACACACACACACACACACACACACACACACACACACACACCCTCTCTGTCTGCTGAAACACTGATGATTGGCCAGGACACGTTCACAGAACTATGAGGACAAGGGGATGAGGAGCCAGCTTGAATGGGATCCCACTGTTGTCCAAATGAGGGCCAAGTTGAACACCACATAGATACTGACAATAATGATGATAACCACTGACAAGAACGTGAGTCTCAGAGCCAAACTCCCACACAGTGAAGAGGAGAACATTTTAGATAAGGTCATGCTATGTAGCCCAGGCTGGCTCAAGCCTCAAGAGCCTCCTGCCTCTGCCTCCTGAGTGCTACTGTGCCAGGCTAGGAAGGCACCTCTTTCACTGGCATGGTGGCACACGCCTTTTAATCCCAGTGCTTGGGAGGCAGAGGCAGGTGGATCTCTGAGTTCTAAGTTGTCTGGTCTACACAGAGAGTTCCAAGACAGCCAGTGCTACATAGTGAGACCCTAGGTTTTTTTTTTTTTTTTTTAAGTCTGTTTCTCTCTCTCTCTCAGGTTTTTTGAGACAGGCGTGTGGGGCATTTTCTTGATTTAATGATTGGTGTGGGAGAGTCTAGTTCACTGTGGGTATAGTGTCACCCCTGGGCAGGTGGTTCTGGGTGCCCACTGTATACAAAAGCAGGCTGAGCAGGCCATGGGAAGCAAACCAGTAAGCAGTGTTTCTCCATGGTCTCTGCTTCAATTCCTGCCTCCAGGTTCCTGCCTTGGCTTCCATGATGGACGATGACCTGTAAACCAAACGAACAATTTCTCTCAAGTTGCTCTTGGTCACGGTGTTTATCACAGCAATAGAAACCCTATATAAGACAAGTAAGAAATGTAGAGGTGCAAGACAGAGGCCAAGCACGGGATGCTCTGCACCTTCCATAGTGAAGACACTGGGACTCCCCCACAGCCAAAGTGGATGTGTGAGCACACCCTCCCTGAGCTGTGACATGGGTGACATGTCTCTGCTTCCTGTTTCTCCCCTTCAAGAGCAGTTTCCGGCTCCAGCTTCAAAAGAACAAACACTCAAAACAAAGGAAGTGGTCCTCAACCACAGGAAGCAGGAAGTGTCTGCTGGGTCCTCGGCTGAAGCCCAGGGACAGTGGGATGGAGTCCGTGGCCCTGTACAGCTTCCAGGCCACAGAGAGTGACGAGCTGGCCTTCAACAAGGGGGACACACTCAAGGTACAGAGGGCTGGAGCCGGGCTGAGTGGGCTAATGGGGGACGGGGTTGGAATCAGAGCCCAGGATGGCCCTGGGAGTCTGGGCTATGAGGGACAGGCTCAGTTCAGCCACCTCTGCCCCCCCTCAGTTTCTCCATCTAGGAAATGGGAATAGTATTAGTGGTCCTTCCTTTGGGGTCCTTGTGAGAGTTTGAGGCAGTAGCCATAGTGCCTGATAGGAGTTTGTTCAATCCCCAGTTTTCTAAGTTAAAACAACAAAGTTTAAAAGGTTTTGAGATGAGTAATAGGATGAGATCTACAGAGAGAAGGTGTGTGTAAGAGAGAGAGAGAGACCACGTGCGTGTGAGAGAGGTGGTCTAGAATAAGCAGACATCCTAACCTAATGGGGCTAGAAGATCTGGGATTTAAATGTCCCACAGTCATGTGGGAAAAATGAAAAGAATGATAGACTTTATTTGCTCTCACCTGGGCCCCTCTGGATTGAAATGGTGGCCTTCCAATTTATTAGACACATGAATGTGTGGAACTTCTAGTAGGAATGCCCTTACTTAGACATTTGCGTGCCATGGGAGAGCCCAGGAGCCACAGTCAAGATCTGGGGAGCGGTCATGCTCGATCGTGGGCCCTGGAATGCTAATAGCCCATCCTGTGCCCTCCATGGCCCTTCCAGGAGCCACAGTCAAGATCTGGGGAGCGGTCATGCTCGATCGTGGGCCCTGGAATGCTAATAGCCCATCCTGTGCCCTCCACGGCCCTTCCAGTGGCCCACTGCAGCACCAAGCACAGTGATGGGTTGCTACCATCCTGAGTCTGGCCCCAAGAATCAAGCATGGGGACAGCCTCTTTGAAGCCATCCTGTGCATGGGACCCAGGCTCAGCGTGGAGCTCCTGGGTGTGGAAGACCATTGCCTGGCTGCAGTGAATTACGGCGTGGGGAGGTATCTGCATGTGCTTAGTGTGGAGGAGAATCTCGACCACCATTGGTTTAACTCTTGGGCCTTTGTTCAGTCGCTCGGGTGTCTGAAGCTCTAAGCTGGGGCTCAAAGGTTAGTATGAGTCTAAAGCAGCCAATATATTTGTGGCGGCCCCTTCTCCAAGGCTGGGTGCTGGCATCTGTATCTACCTAAGCTGTTGGCCCTGGGTCCTCTGCACTCAACCACTTTGGCCTGGGAAGGGCCTGGAAATGGGGGTGGGGGACTCTGTGCAGATCCAAGTTTACTTCATAGGCCTCAGCTACTCTGGAGATCGGCCTGGGGTATATCCTCACACACACTTGAGGCTGCAAGGTAACCGGCCCACAGGAAGTAGGAATGCTGTGTAGACGATTCCGGCCCAGGCTCAAGGACCCAGTGAGGTCCCTGGGGGTAAATCTGTAAAAACTGACAGCCTCCTCCTTCACAGACTCCCAAGATGAGCAGAGAATCACTTGCTAAGAGTCTACTGAGAAACTGGGGTGGGGGTGGGGGTGGGGAGTCCATCTACCCGAAGAAGCCCATGAGAACGGAGACCTGAAAGCACAGTCAGCTTTCAGTGAGGGGGTGAAGAGAAAGTAGAAGAGGCTCCTGTCAAGCTCGGGGGGCTATGGGTAGTCGGCAGGCCTTGGGCTGCTTCCCCCTTTATTCATTTGACAAGTACTGGGCTACTACTCAGCCAAGCTTCGGGCAAGGGCACAGGCAGGACGGCGGGGAGGCTGGGGGTTTGGAGGGTTTGCTGTTGGGAGGGTTTGTGTGGAAACCCGGGCACTTAAAGAACTGGCTATGCAAAGAGCCTGGGGAAGAGAGAGCACCCAGCTCCCACACAGCTCTCACAAAAGCCCTGAGGCAGGACCTTGACCTGTTTGAAGAGTTTGACCAAAGTGGGAGAGGGAGGGAGGAGTCCGGGCCTGCTGGGTGAGCCGAAAAGACGCAAGGGAGCTCAGGCTAAGAAAAAACTTCATGACCCAAACGACATCAGTGTGTAAAGAGCTCTTTTGTCTGGTTTTTTGAGACAGGGCCTCACTGTGTTGGGCTGGCTGTTCTGGAACTCACTATGTAGACCAGGTGGGCCTTGAACTCAGAGATCAGCCTGCTTCTGCCTCCCCCATTGCTGGACTTAAAGGCGTTCAACACCACATCCAGCTTTAAAGAGCTCTTAGAAAGTACACACACACACACACACACACACACATACACTATATATATAGTCTCAAATGGAAAAACAGACAAGGGACACAAACAGAAACTTGCCCCAGAAACCATGTGAGCAGGTAGCTGCCCAGCAGCATCAATGACAGACACTGTGTGACCAGTGTCCACTGCCTACTCTGCATGACTTCACTGTATTTTAATTAATTCATTGTTTTGAGATAGAACATCACTATGTAGCCCTGGCTGGCCTGGAACACAGAGACCTGCCTTCCTCTGCCTCTCCCTCCAGAGTGCTCTAACTAAATGTATTCACCACAATGGCCAGGACTTTACTTTAAAAACTTCCTTTTGAAAAAAAAAACAACAACGAAACAAACAAAACCTCCAAGGTGGTTGGGAGCGAGGAGAGGTGTGTATTTCCTTGTGGGGTGGCAGATGGGTGAGGTGACAGATGGACATCCGGGAAACATATAAAAAGCTTTCAATGTTTGCATTGGGCCTTGGTGGCATGTTCCTGTAGCACTCGTGGTGTTGAAGCAGGAGGATTACTTGAGCCTAGGAGTTTGCCTGGACCATTGAGAGTCCTGTCTCAAAATGAATAAATGAGAGAATAGAACAATCTGCTGTATGGCCCAGAAACTCCCTTCATAGCCAGACAGACACCTTTCTTCCATCAGCCAGGACTCTGGGGCATCTGGCAGGTCCCAGGTCCTGGTCTAGACTCCAGCTAATCGTCAGAAAGCAGACAGCCAGGCAGGCAGGGTTGCTGCTTCCAGGCAGCTGGTGCTCGGGTGGTGGATGCAGCACAAATTAGATACAGAAGTAAACCGGAGTGGGCGTGGTGGCACAGCAGTGATCCCAGCACTCGGGAGCTTGAGGGTGTAGTCCTACCGCTCTGCGCAAGAAGTCAGCACCAGCCGGGTAGGGATTGGGAGGAAACCCATCCTCCCCACCCCAGAGCACCGGAAATCATTGAGGGTGCATAATTGTCAGGACTGTTCCAGTGCAAGGTCACATTCTTTTGGTTTATTGGCTTGTTTTCTTCCTTTTTGTAAAAGTATACTTATTTATTGTGAGGGGGGACGGTGCAGGTACCACAGGGTACTTGGAGAAGTCAGAGAACAACTAAGGGAAGTCAATTCTCTCTTGCCACTGTGTAGGTCCAGGGACTGAACCTAGGTCATCAAGCTTGGTAACAAGTACCTTTATCTGCTGAGCTATCTCCCTGGACCTCTTTCTGGTTTTTGAGACAAGGTCTCCCTGTGAGGCCCAGGCAGCCTTGAATTCACTATGTAGCCCAGGCTAGCCTCAAACCTACAGTGATCCTCCTGTCCCACCTCCTCAGTGCTGGAATAGAGGCTCATGCACTACAGCCCCGCCCCTTTTCTCTTGAAGTGCCAGGGATGAACTCAGGACCTTGTGTATACTAGGCAAACATGCTACCTCTAGGTTTGTATTGATTTTCACAGGCTATGCTTTGGACTGGCAGGGAAATTGTACAGATGAAAGGGTGTATCCCCCTGGATGCAGCCAGCTGCCAGCAGCCAGCTATGGTTATGATGAACTGGATTGCTATATTTTTTTTTTTGGATTGCTATATTAGTACTGACCACCACACATCTAGACTTCCCATTGATTTCAATTTGTTAATGTATATTTGTTAATATATCGCATTAAAGATTATTCAGTATCTTCATTCTGCGATTTTTGGCATTGCTTTGAATTTGACCTCAGAATACTTCCCCACCTCACTGGAGTCTCCCCCTGCTGTCTGTAACTTAAAAACATTACAGACGTGTTTACTGCAGCTGTACTTCCTCTCAGGCCAGAGCTACACTGTGTGCTGCTTGCTATCCAGCCCCTCCCCTCGGGCTCTGGAAGTGGTTCCAGCTTGCAGGTGGATTACAGCTTCCTCTCCAGGTGCCGCTCAGTAAATCTAGGTGAAAACCCCGTGGCCTGTAGGCTAGCTCAGGACATGTGGCCCTGAGTGACTCTTACCAGGGACGAAAGCCCTCTTTGGCAGGCAGTGCTTACCAGTAGATAGCACCTGCCACTGTTTGCTGGAGAAAGAGCATGGCACCCCTCTCTCTCTCTCTCTCTCTCTCTCTCTCTCTCTCTCTTGCTCGCTCTTGCTCTCCTGTCTGTCTGTCTGTCTGTCTCTCTCTCACACACACACACAAACACACACACACACACACACACACACACACACACACACACACACACACGGAGTCTCTCCATGATTAGCTTGCCCCAGAGACCCAGACAGATAGCAGCACCCTGGGAAGCGGATGGCACTTGTGCATCCTAGCAGCCTGCCCCTGGGTCCTTCCAACTCTGGACTCTTACCTTGAATCTGAGCATCTCTTCTTGCCCCCAAGCCCCTCTCCTCTGGTCATGGAGCTAGCACAGTGCTCTTCAGTACATGCTGCTCTCCCTGCCTCTAGCCCACAGCCAGACGTGCTAGCCTCCTTTTAAGGGGACAAAGTTGGGTCCATCTCAGAGTTTTTGCCATGGCTATTCCCCTATTCCCTCTACCCTGGACACCATTCCCCTATCTTTTCACCATTGGCTTCTTCCTTCCTTCCTTCCTTCCTTCCTTCCTTCCTTCCTTCCTTCCTTCCTTCCTTTCTTTCTTTCTTTCTTTCTTTCTTTCTTTCTTTCTTTCTTTCTTTCTTTCTTTTTCCCTGTTAGAGAGTGGGGAACTATGAACAGAGTATTAATGTAGCCCAAACAGGCTTAGAACTCTGCAGTCCTCCTGCCTCAGCCTTCTAAGTGCTGGGGTGACAAGCCTGGGCCACCAAACTAGCTGGTTCCTTCTTGTAAACTGGGGCATCTCCAGAGAGGCCTCTGTGTGCCACTCTGTGTGCCCCTTTGGCAGCTCCTTGTCCAAACGCTGGTTCCCACGGCTCTCCCCACTGCATGAAGCGGCTGTTCCTTTGTCTCCTCGCTTCTTCACAGCATTACCGCCCCTGGCACACAGGTTCCTATTACTCACTGCATCTTTAGGACTCCTTCCCTGTCTGCACCCAGTGGGTGCTCAGTAAAGAGCTGCCAGTGACCGCATCTGGGGACAGTAGGAAGACCAGCGGCAGGTAGGGCTAGTGCTAGGGTGGACAGGCTCTCTGCTTGACCTGGGAAGCACTGCTACCCTGAAGTGAGTTCTCTGGGGGAATCCCCAAAGCTCCACAGGTCTGGGGCTTCATCAGCAGTAAGAATTCAGCAAGGTGAGCATAGTAGCATCCCTGGTCTCCATAAAGAGACAAATGGAAGCAGGACAGCACATGGCAGAGGTTACGGGTACAGTGGTCACATGGGTACTAAGCCTAAGACATTGCATGGTGCTGGCCACAGCTGTGCCCATGTAACACTGGACACTGAAGCCAAAGCCCTAGAGACAGCAGAAGCAGTCAGAGCTCAAGAGCACCAGCTAGGGCTGCTAGCTCCAGCTGTGGCCACATTGGGGGAAATTTTGTTTCATTTTGAGTGAAAGTGGTCCTGAGCCAGCTACCTGCTTCCGTCTGCCCAGCGCTGCTGACCTTGTTCAGGCCAGGAAGGAAGGAAAAGTTCAGTCTGGCTCCAGTGCCTCCCAGGGGGACTCAGGCCTGAACTGAAGCGCACAAGCCCAGACTTCCAGGTGCTTCTCACTTGTGGATCATACTTAAACACGTCTGCGTCCCTGTTTCCATCACTCTGGTGCGGGGGGGGGGGGGGGGGGGGGGGTGCGGGGGGGGGGGTGGGGGGGGTGGGGGAGCCAGCTCTACAATGGCTCCTAACCAGAGAGGAGTCTCAGGCTTGGCTCCAGGTACAAAGCAGGGGTAGAGTGGGGTGAAAGCCAGTAGTGGGCCAGAGCCTCCAAGACCAGCATTTCCAAAGCCCCAGGCCAGCTGTATGCTGTGCCGGATTGGCCGAGTTCACTCCTTCTCTGCACCTACCTGCGAAACAGCGCTTGGTGGTGTCAACTTCTTCAAGCTGCTTGAGAACTGGGGTAACACAGGGCAAATGTACCCACGGGATGAAGTGTGCTGTCCCCTCCCCAGGCCTACTCCCCACCCTTTTAGTGATTGACACAGTGACTCTCTGTCCACTTCTGGCTAGTCCACCTGGGGTGACAAGGCCATGCAGGCTTGCTTGAAGAGTGTCTATGGGATCCAAGCATCTGGGCCAGAACCTGGGAACTGGCTTCATCAGAACACGGGCTCTTTTGTCCGTTCCCGTATTCCTGACCCTCACGGTCATCCCCAACACTAAATGCATGTGACCCAATCTAGCCACCTGTTGGGGCAAGCTGACTCCTCTGGGAGCCTCCAACTTCATGTCACACCTCAGTGGTCATTGATTGGCTGCTCTGGGCTCCTGTAATCAAAAGAGCTAAGGACCACAAGTCTACTCCCTTTCCCTGAGGCCCCTGGGGCACCCTGGGGGTCTGGATGGTAGGGCATAGAGGCTGTGATGCCCTATGCCATAACCATAAACCTGCATGGGTTAGGTGGCCTCACCAGGGGGCACAGGCCCCCTGTGGATGACCATCTGTCTGCAGGCTGCCCTGGCCTGTGGGATGCAACAGGTCCTCACCCAGGGCTCTGCCCTCTGTGAAAGGCCTGGGTATGCTGCAGACAGCAAGCAGGTGGCTAAGCGACCATATTGCTCCTGCCTACAGATCCTGAACATGGAAGATGACCAGAACTGGTACAAGGCCGAGCTCCGAGGAGCCGAGGGTTTTGTTCCCAAGAACTACATCCGTGTAAAGCCACACCCGTGAGTAGTCACCACTCCCATCATCCACCTGGAGGCCATGCAACCCCACCATGCCCTGCCAGAGTCAAGCTGCTTGGGATGGCCCTGGGTACAGCACAACCTGAGGAGATGGACACTAGCCAACTCGGGGGCTCGGGGAGGCTAGGAGTACAGTCTGGCCCAGATGTCTCGGGCCTGGGACCTAGGTCAGGCTCTTAGGAGGTGGCATTAAGCATCTCAGAATGTCTGGGCAGCCAAAAAGTCCTTAAACACCAACCGGATATACCTTAAACGGCATCTGGGTCATTGTTCTGGTTCCAGGGAGCCAGACACAGGGACAGAGGGATCAGAACTGTGGGAGACACAGGGCACAGAAAGATCACGTGGAAAGGCAGGCAGCGTTAGGGTACCTCTCAGAAGGGTGGCAATGAGTGAGACGCTGGGGGGTGTATAGGAGTTGGCTGTATAGACAATGTACAGGTGTGTAGACAAAGGCAGTGGCTTATGGCATTTTCAGGGGAAGGTGGAAAGTGGGAGGAAGCCAGGAAGAGCCTGAGGTGCTGAGGCATGGATGGGAGGTGGGGGGCCTCAATCAGCAGGTGGGCACTGTGCTGTGTGTCTGGGTGGAAGGAGGTGCAGGGTGGGGCCCAAAGGGTATTTCCTCTGTGTCTTTTTTCTGCTTGTTTCCAAAACTGCTGCCACCTCCGGCTTCCTGTACCGAACACGGCATGTTTGGGGTCCCCATCCCCAACCACTCTGCTGGGTCCCAGGCCTTCCTGCCAGGCACACCCCCACCCAGAGGCAGCTGAAGGAGGACACAGGGAAAGAGAGAAAAGCATAGCATGTAGCTCAAGTGCTAGCCAAGCGAGGTCTGAGGCATGCCAAGATAAGGTTGTGGTCATCTGGGTGGCCTCAGGGTGGGCTTAAGGCAAAGACCGGAAGGCTGGATGGAGAGCCTGAACTGCTGAGCAGCCCTGACCCAGAGCCAGGAGAGGAATTGCAAGGGCTGGAGTCCAAGGTCAGGCTCTCATGGAGGCCAGGAAGAAGGAGGGTCCAACAGGGTACTCAGAGTCAAGGAACCCAAGCCTCTGGTGGCCTGGAGGGCAGCTCTGGTCACCTGTACTTAGACCAGGCAGGGTCATGATCAGGTGTTAGCCAGATCCTAAGGAGCCTGCTGAGTAATCTCAGGCCAGCTTGGTAATCTTAGGCCCTGCCCTAGCCCGAAACAGCTATGGGGGACATCCCCTCTTGGATGTGAAGGCCCCAAATGTGGGGGTGGAGAGAGGGCTGTAATCCTAGAAGGCCTATACCACTTTTCCCCTGAGCCCCAGGATTCCCTCTGTCTCTGGACCAGAAGGCACTGTACTCTCAGTGGAGTTGAAGGGTAGTGAGGTGATTGGGGCGGGGGTGGCTTCTCAGGAAAAGCATAGGCCCCTGGGCCTCCAGGTTGGAATAGAAGTTTGCCAGAGTAGACAGAGACAGGCCCAGGGATGTGTGGGAGGTAGGGAACGACCCATGTTATCATAATGGCAGTTGGAAACGCCTCCGGGTAGCTGTTCCTCCAGCTGCCCAACTGTGCCTAAGTAGGAACTATTAACACCGTCTTATCGACCAGTAGAGGCAAGAGACTGGGTGGTTTATCCAGGATCACTTAGCCGGCAAGAGGCAGGCTGGGATTGCAGCTAGATGGTAGAGGCTCTTCATGAGCCTGTAGAGAGGGACAGAAAGCCTGTGGGAGCAGCTGTGTGGGGGCGGTGGTGAACCTCAGACATGCTAAGCAGCCTCTCAGGAGTTTCAATTTCCACATCAGTACAAGAAGCAACATGGCCAGGTGGTGGTGGCAGCGCATGCCTTTAATCCTAGCACTCGGGAGGTAGAGCCAGGCGGATCTCTGTGAGTTCGAGGCCAGCCTGGTCTACAGAGCAAGATCCAGGACAGCCACCAAAACTACACAGAGAAACCCTGTCTCGAAAAACAAAAAGAAAAAAAAAAAAAAAAAAAAGAAGAAGCAGCAAATGTTGTAGTCAAAGGTGGAATGAAGAGAACTGAGTGTTAGAACTCCAGGGAGTAAGTGTTCCCTGTCCTTCATGCAAGCGAACCCTTTCCTCCATAACTCACAGTCCACTAGACCCGGTCCCCTATGACCCTGTCACCCCAGCAGTCCCAACCTCTGCTGCTTGGAGACTGTATTAATCAGGGTTCTCTAGGGTAACAGAATTTGTAGCATGAATCTCCCCCCTAGTCCCCCCTTTCTCTCTCTGTATGTGTGTGTGTGTGTGGGGGGGTTATATGATTTATTAGAACAGGCTATGGTCCCATTAATCCAACAATGGCTAGCTATGAATGCAAAGTCCAAGAATCCAGTAGTTGTTCAGTCCACGAGGATGGATGTCTCAACTGGTCTTCAGTCTATGCTGGAATCCCAAAGTAGGCTCTAATACCAGAAGGAATGAACTTGCTAGCAAGCAGGCAGAGAGCAAAAGCTTCCTTCTTCCATGTCCTTATATATAGGCTTCCAGCAGAAGGCATGGCCCAGACTAAAGGTGGGTTTTTCCAGCTCAAAAGATCTGGATTAGGGATATGGATCAGAAGTAGATCTTCCCACTTCAAATTAAGCAAAAATCCCTCACAGGTGTTCCCTCTATTTTTGGAGTTTAGTTAATTCCAGATGTAGTCAAACTGACAACCAAGAACAGTCATCACAGAGACCCAGTTCCAATGTGTGGGTTGGGGAGTCACAGCGAGGCGTGTCAGGCAGTCTCCCACTCCTGAGGACTCCTCACTTCCCAGGGAATCCTCTCTAGATCTCAGCACGCTAGCCTAGGACTTGATGCAAGGCCCTGGGTCAGTAAACTGAGAGCAGCTGGCTAGACAAGCTATTGAGTCTGCTCCTGCCTCGCAAGAGTCAAAGACTTAGCAGATGCAGTCCTGTACCGAATCTGCTCCTACCTGGGGAGGGGCACAGGGAAGGAGGACACCAGCGTTGATGTCATCCGTATTTCTTTGTGGTGTGAGGACAAGCATGGAGCCTCACGTGCGCTAGGCCAGCATCCCACCACTGACCCACACCCTAGCACAGTTTTACACTCTTTAACTTTTTAAAATCTGTCCTTGGCCAGTGAGATGCCTCAGTGGTTAAAGGCACTTGCCGCCAAGCCTGATAACTTGAATTTAGTCTCTAGGACTCAAATGGTGGAAGGAGCAAACTGGCAGGTTGTCCTCTGGCCTGTATCTATGTGGTATGGGCACTCCTGCATAGGTGCGTGCCTGCACATAAATAAATAAATTTTAATGTGAAAAAAAAAATCAAGACTACCTCAGTGGTTAAGAGTGCATTCTGACAGAGCAGTGGTGGCTTTAATCTCAGTACCCAGGAGGCAAAGGCAGGTGGATCTGAGTTCGAGGCCAGCCTGGTCTATAGAATGAGTTTCAAGGCAGCAAGGGCAACACAGAGAAACCCTGTCTTGCAAAACAGCAACAAAAACAACAACAAAAAGAGTGCACACTGCTCTTGCAGGAAACCCATGTTCTGTTCCTAGCGCCTACATCAGGCATCTCACAACCACCTCTAACTCCAGCTCCAAGGGATCTGACACCCTCTTCTAGACTCATGTGCACATACCCCCCAACACACACATATATAATACATATAATTTAAAAAAATGAAAAGAAATTCTTCCTCTACAAGTCTGCCTGGGGTGTGCAGGCTGGTGGAGCCCAGGAGCCTGGTTTTTATTTGTCTTGGGTGTGGGTTTGCCTGGCCTGGTAGGAAGCAGCAGGGACAGGCTGTCTCCGCTCTTATTTGCCTCTGCTGTGTGACCTTGGTTTTCTTTCCCGCTTCTCAATTTCCCCATGTGAAAAATAAGACAGTGATACCAGGGACAGAGGGCCAGCAGCCCTGCCCAGCGCTAACAGATACCTGCTGACACTGTCCCCTCTCTGCACAGGTGGTACTCGGGCAGGATTTCTCGGCAGCTGGCTGAAGAGATTCTGATGAAGCGGAACCACTTAGGAGCCTTCCTGATCCGGGAGAGCGAGAGCTCCCCTGGCCAGTTCTCTGTCTCTGTGAAGTGAGCTCCGGGGTGGGAGTTGAGGGGTGAGGGGTAGGGGGTGCAGGCTTGGCAGGGCCACTGGCTGGGTAAAGGACTCAGGAGCAAGTAGTGGTCTGAGTCCTGAAAAGCACAGGGAAGTGCTGGGAGCAGACCGGGTGTACCTCAGGAGGCAGTCCAAGAAGGCCAGACTTCTCGCCTGACCAGCAAGCAAGCTGTGGAGGCTTCCTAGTTAGAAGGAGTGATGCCCGACAGTGTCCCAGGCTGGTGCCCAGAGAGTTCCTGACAGGGTTCCACTCTATGGCAATGCTGTTGAGAGGACAGACCTTGGGGCCAGGCCCTTCTAATTCTGATACTGTCATCTCGTGGCTGTGTGGCATGGGACCAGCCATTGAACTTCTCTGAGCCTGTCTCCTCAGAGGTGAACTAGGTCGTTGTAAGAATGAGCAAGTCAGCACACTTACAGCAGAATGTAGTGTTTCCTCCGGAGGGAGGAACTGACACCTTATAGGATAGGGCCTGGCAGCAGAGGCTGAACCAGGGCTGCTGAACGGGGAACTGTGTGGCTTATTAAGATGAACACTGTAGCCCTTCAGCCTGGTCTAGCAGAATAGGACTGAGGGCAGCAGGGTCAGCTCCTGGCTGCCAGCTCTGGCAGGTTATTGGCTTCTACGTTGGGCCAGGCTGGCTGGAAACTGGGAAACGAAGCTGAAGGGGACGAAAGTGGCCGCACTGTGGGGACAGAAATGAGGAAACACATGCATCAGAAGGTTAAACAGGGAAGGCTGCTGGGGTCTCTGAGCTGGGAGGGACTCTTCTGCCTGGTTCCCCGGGGGAGGTTTTCAGGCAGAGAGAGCTGCAGTGCAAAGCCCCACGGTGGGATGCCCTGGTTTGTGCTAGAACCCTGAAGCCAGGTGGTGGGAGCAGCAGAGGCAAAGGCAGGGCCAGGCTGACTCTCAAAGACAGGGGGGCCACACTGCAGAAAGCCTGGTACACAGCTTGGGTTTTATCTCAAGAGAAATAAGGAGCCACGAGGGGTTCCGTAACAGGTCCCCCTGGTGGCTGTGAGAAGGAAGGACTTGAGGGGCGGGGTGAGGCAGCAGGAAGCAGGCAGCGGATTGGACTCAGTGTGCTAGGGGAGAGTCGTGTGGAGGCCTGAGAGGTGACATGGCTTAGGACAGCAGGCCTACTTGCTGGATCTGCTCTGTTGTCTCACTGCTCCTCAAGTACTGGAATGAGACAGGCTACTGTGCTAAAGGGACAGAGGAAGGTGTGGCCTGTGTGTGGCTTTTCAAGGACGCTTGCTCCCAGGCCAGGCTTGACCTCTGGCCAGTGGCTTTTCCACAACAGGCATCCCGAGGATCAGGGCAGTGTGTGAAGACCCCGCTGCTCCTGTGGACTGCTGCCCCTCCCTTCCGCTCCGATGGCCTGTGGGAGCTCTGAAAGCCACCCCAGTGGGGGAGCTATAGCCCTGGGGGCACAGCCTGGGCCACCATCACGTGATCTGTCTCCTGCAGCTGCTTATCAGCCACCCCAAAAGTGCAGCAGCCATTGGCTCCTCCAGGAGGGTCCGCCACATCTTCTCCAAGCCTTCTCACCCATCTGGCACTGTTTGAGCAGGAGGGTCCTGAAGCTGTCCTGTACATCCCTACCCCTTGACTCCCTGCAGGCCACGGCAGGAAGTGGCTCCTAGGGATGACACCCACCAGGCAGATAGGCCACCCTCAGTAATTTCTGGAAGCTTCCCCACATCCCAAGGTCGTCTAGCCAAGCAGGGGCACCCAGACACAGATCAAGCCTAGAGAAGGAACAGGGAGGGTGCTGTCCCACCACACTCCTTTAGAGCTCCCCAGAGACCCAGGCTGCCTTGGCAGATCTTGGAGGGTGGCCCTGACTAGCCACCCTGGGATCGGGGCAGAAGGGCAGGAGCCAGGGAATATGATGGGATATACATAGACCCGGACCTTCCACCATGAGCAGGTGCAGGAGGAAGTCCTAAAACAAAGGACACGCTCCAAGAGGAGGAGAGGCAGCTGTCAGGCCTTAAGCATGTGTGGGAGCTCTGCTAGGGGTCGGGGGTGTCAGGCAGAGGGAACAGCATGTATGACGATCCAGAGGTTGTACACTGAGGACTATTTGGATGGTAACATGCCTGACCAGAGGCGGAGATGGCAGTACTCTGGGGCAGTTTTTCCCAAGGAGTCCTGGCCCAGCGCCCACGTTAGGTTCGGCCAATGCTTCCCCAGCTTGGAGCTGTGATTGCACATGGGACCACCAGGTGGCCATCTCCACCCTGAGACAGACTAATGTATCTGTTAGGATCCCAGAACCGGAGTGAGTCCCAGCTGTGACGCCTCCTAGCCCTGAAATCCAGGCAAGTTATTCTGGGAGCCTCAGCTTCCTGTCCCTAAGGTAGACATTAGTATAAACAGAGCTGGGTTCTGGATGCACACTACATAACTATGGTCTGAGGTGGAGGTGCTCCTGGAGGGGAGCACCTGCTCAGAGACCACCTTTGACTCTGTTGCCCTTGCCCAGGGCTTTCCGGAAGACAAACTGACTGGGGAGGCTGGGAGCCCTGGTCTTGCCCTGGCTTTGCCTGGGACTGGTGTATAACTTCAGGCAGGCTCTGGTCCTCTCTTGGTGGCCACATCTAAACCTGTGACCCTGAGATCAACCTGAGAGTCCACCCTCCCTGGCATGGGTCTCCCACAAGTCCATGCCAAGACACATAAAGCTGTCAAAGGTGGCTTTATGAGCCTTAGCTGCTGTGCTATGCCATAGCCACAGCTAGTTCACTGGCGAGGTTTCAGAGAGCTGACCCCTTTGAACCCACTGGCTGGCACCTGTCTGCCTAACTTTCCTCACTACTGCTATCCAGGCCACTGGAGACATTTCCGTCACAGCTGATGGGAGATGGTCCCTGTTAAGGTGTCTTCCTTCCCTTCTGGCCATGGGTGCCTTGGGGTTAGTGCACACTTGTCTCTACTACCAGACTGGTGGGACACAGAGCATCTGCTGTGAACCAGGCCCTGTCTCTGGGGCCACCACTAAATAGGACAAGGCTCCTTGTCCCCCAAATACCTGTATTCTGCTAGAATGGTGAAGAGCTCTTGATCAGCAAATAATGGCACCTGGAGAATCTGAGGCAGGGCTGTAGATCCCAGTGCATAGGTAAAGAAACTGATCCTGGCCGGGCGGTGGTGGCGCACGCCTTTAATCCCAGCACTCGGGAGGCAGAGCCAGGCGGATCTCTGTGAGTTCGAGGCCAGCCTGGTCTACAGAGCAAGATCCAGGACAGGCGCAAAGCTACACAGAGAAACTCTGTCTCGAAAAAAAAACAACAACAACAACAAAAAGAAAGAAACCGATCCTGGGAGGGGAGAGAAACTTGCTGCTGACCTCGAGTGTGCTGACAGGCCATTTCCCGAAACACGAAGACCTGGTAGGCCCTCTCAAGGTCCGCTCTCTTCTCCCTGTGTGCTGCAGTGAGGACTCTCTACTCTCCCTTGTTCCCCAGTGGACGGAGCAGTGAGTGCCCAGACCTGCCCCAGGTGAGCCCCAGCTGGGAACAGGGGAGCCTGGGCTCCTGCCCACCCAACCTCAGTTCCCCTCTCAGCTGCTGCTGCTGCTGCTGCTGTGACTAGACAGGAAAAACTCGATGAGCAAGACTGTCCTGACCAAGACCGTGAGCTTTCTGAACACAGGGACCAGGCTCAGCATAGTCCCTGTGGGGGCTGGGGTCAGGGTCACAAAATAGTGCCCAGCGAGGGTCGCAGGCAGTCACCTCCACAGAGGTGGCGATAGGTAAAGACAGCATGCCAGGGAATACTGCAAACCCCCAGAGTCCAGGCCACGCCACCTCTTCTCCAGAACCCAGCTCTGGGGCTTGGGGACAGGGTGGGGTCCTGGTGAGCAGTGTGGGATGGTGACATAGAGGGACTGACCCCCTTCCAGACAGCCTAGCCCTCCTTAACTGGGCAACAGGAAAAGCAGAAAGGACAAGACATGTCCCAGACTGTCACATTTCCCAGTCCTAAGAATTTCCCAGCTGCCAGGTTGGAAAGTTCTAGAACTCTTGGCCCCGTGCCCTATTCCCCCAGCTCTCCCATGGGATCCAAGAGCAGTCCTCTGCAAAATTCTCCAAGCCTCAGGCTCTGAGTTGCTTTTGGAGGAGCAAGGATTTAGGAGTAGTCCAGAGTCTGCCCCGCCCCACTCCATTTTGCCTTATTGGGTCCCTGCACTCCTAGCCACACCAAGTCACTCTGCTGCTCACAGCGACCCCTCTCCATGCAGCTACCCCTGAGAACAGAGAGGTGGACCCACTGTCCCCCGCTCCCCCTCAGCGTCCACCGCTTAGTCACTGTGAACACTATGCTGTCAGTTTTGTCTGAGGGGTGTGGGGGTTGTGGTACCCCCGGCAGAAGCCTCCTCTTGGGGACACCGGCCCTTCCGAAGGTACATAGCAGTGTTGTAACTGCTGCTAGGGATGGCCTGAGACCGGGTCACCTGGTGGCTACAGCCCCCATGGAAAAGCCCTCAGCAAAGCCGGCGGTGAGGGCTAAAGGCATACTGGGCTGCGGGGACCCTCAGGGCAGCTCTGTCTCCCCGTTTCTGGTGGCGGTATACAAGCCTTTGTGAGTTTTGTGAGCAATAAGGCTGCATAAGGACACAGGGACCCAAGTTGAACCCTGACCCTGCCGAGGCATGTGAGGTCAGCTCTCCAGAGGTAGGCAGTTTATCAGGGATTTGAGTATGACTGGGAATGTGAGAATACCTTCCTGCTGGAAGGCCAAGGCCTAGAGAGAGGTTTGTTTATGTAGGTCTGGGTTGGCTTCAGACTGGACTCTGGGGTTACAGGTGTGAGCCAACGCCCTCTTCAGACTTTAGTCAGGGCTGGGCAGGGAGCGTCCTCAGATTCCTGGCCCTGTCTTCATCCTAAACAACCTTCAGCCCATCCCTGGGGCTGGGGAGAGAAGGCACAGTGGAGGGCAAGGTGGGACTACGGAACTCGGGAGGAGGATGGTCTCTCTGGAGGGCACAGCCCAGGGAGTAGGTCGCATTTGGAAGACTATCTGGGACATAATGTCCCAGTGGGAGTGACAACTGCCACTGTCACCACCAATAATCAATCAGAGAGCTCCTCCAAGCATTTGTGATGAGAGACAGCCCCACCCAGCCTTTCTTCTGTGGATTTCTGGACAGGCTATGGCCTCAGTTTCCCTACAGTGCACAGGGTCAGGAGGCAGGACTGGCCACCCTGTGACAGAAAAGGGGTCCCAGAATTAACAGCTGCCCCCGTTCCCATTCACACCCGCACCTCTGAAGCTGCCCGGCTGTCCTGGTGTGTGACAGGTTGCAGGCTAGGCTGGGGCAGGTTCCTGGGCAAAGTCCCTAACAGGATGGTCTGCTTTAGCGGGACTGGGATGGACTTGGTACAGCTTGGTGGCATTGGTCTGAAAGCCGAACAAAGAACGAAAAAGGAAGGGGCCATTGGTGTCAGAGAAGCCAGCAGAGACAAGAAGCCAGGACTTGAATCCCAACGGCTGGGTTTATCATGAGGCCATGGCAGCCATGGAAGGCTCTTGAGGGGAAAGAAAGGACATGGAACACTCAAAACACCGGAGTATCTCTCACAGGCACAGAGTTTGGTCGGAGTCTGGGTGATCTTGGGACTCACTCCCTCGAGTACTGTGAGGACTGGGGCGGGGGGGTGGGGGAGGGTGGGCAGGGAAGGAAGGAGAATGTCCAAGTTGAGGAAATGCTGAAGAGTTAGGAAAGAGATGCACCCAGAGGTACCCGGTGGCGATGCCAACAAGCCAGTCAATGCTTTTTTCAGCTTTCTTATCCCAATGAAGTGGTTTCCCTATAAGAAAACTGAGGTTCAGAGAAGTTAAATGACTTGCCTAAAGTCACACAGCAAGGAAGTAGCCTTGTCTAGAGGCTAGACCCATCCTTGTCTAGAGGCTAGACCCTGAATCCCATACTCTACTGCCAGGATGGCTCCCAGCATCTTTGTCTCCTTTGACCCCAGACCCCCCCAGAGCAGGGCCTGGCTCCAGAGGTGGGCGTAGGTCTGAGGCACTGGGTCTTCCCCTCAGTTATGGTGACCAGGTGCAGCACTTCAAGGTGCTTCGAGAGGCCTCAGGGAAGTACTTCCTGTGGGAAGAGAAGTTCAACTCCCTCAACGAGCTGGTCGACTTCTACCGAACTACCACCATCGCCAAGAGGCGGCAGATCTTCCTGTGTGATGAGCAGCCGCTGCTCCAGGTAAAGATGGGACGAGGAGCCCCGAGTCTGAGGGGCACCTCCCTGCCCTCCCCAGAAGCCCACGGTCCCCAAAGTGGCACAGGTGTGCTCCCTGTAAGAGTTAAGCCAGGATGGGGCAAGGGAAGGGGGAAGGACCCTGTAGAAGGCAGGTACAGTGCAGAAACTCAGCCCTGCCAACACAGACTGAAATTGTTTGGAGTGAACAATAGGTGAAAATAAATGCGTGCTAATGAATGAATGTGTGGACGCCTGCTGAGTCCCACACACTGAGCTGCACTGTGCTCTCTGTTTTGGCAGATTTTGTTTGTTTTGAGGCAGGATCTTTCTGTGTAGCCCTGGCTGGCCTGAGGGGCGCTAGGTAGAACAAACAGGCCTTGAAGCCTCAGTGATCCCGTACCTCAGCTTCCTAAGCACTGGGATGAGCCTGGTACTCTGTGCGTTATGAGCACCTCACCATTCCCGTTATACAGATGAAGAAACTGAGGCAGAGAGCGAGCCAGCTCAATGGAGGAGCTGAGCTTGGACAGGATGTGGGCAGTGTGACTCCTCGGGGACAAGGCCTGGCTGGGCCCAGGGTGTAGGGAGACCCATCTGCCCCTAGTCCTCACAATAACAGCAATTTGCCGGCAGCCAATCCTTTCATCCAGGAGCCAGGAGCAGCTCTCACTCTCATTAGGGTAACGACACCAGCCGACCGGGTTATTAGCGCAGCCCAGTGTTTTGCTTGGATGCCGGGACAAATCAAGACCTGGGCGTATTTGAACTTGAGCACTTCAGAGAGGGCTTGGGGAAGGCTGCCCAACTCCGCACAGTCTGGCCTTGTGTTTTCCTCCCCTTTTCTGATACCCTGCTATGTGGCTGGCCGGGCCTTGGTTTCCCCTATACTCATAGGATGAGCTGGGGGGTTTGCTTTACCAGGAGAGACTTCGGAGACCCCAGTGGTGCCCACATGGCTCCACTGCCTGGCCTGGTGGGCTAAGGTGGGCTGGAAGCTCCTAGTTTCTGGGACCTAGTGTTCCAAACCTCGGCCCCCTCCTGCTCACCTAGGCCAATCCTGCCTGGTGGAAGGGAGGGGCTGACCTGACCTGTGTTCCTCCATACTGGCTCTGCCAGAGCCCTGGGGTCACCACCGGCAGGGGGCGGGGTGAGCCTCTTCCTTCCTGGGCAGAGCCCACTGATCCTATCATGTTTTGAAGATTTGTAGGCTCAGCAGAGGCCCAGGAGAGGGCCTGTGCTGGGGTGTAGCAGGTGCCCAGAAAGAGCAGCCACCGGGAAGACAGTAGGGCTGAGGAGGCAGAGAAGAGCCAAAGCCACACCCAGGACCCAAACCTGAGAGCAGAGAGAGCGGGAGAAGGGTTTCCACTCCCCCGACCCTGAGGGGGCTGTGGCAGAAACGTCTCCTTAGTGGTTTCCAAGATATGGAGCTCTTCCGTGCCTGGCATCTGTTACCAAGTTTATGTGGGCCCAGAGGTAGGGAATCGGACCCAGAGAGAGTTGGGCCTAACCAAGTCCCACCTGAGGCCCAGGACTTAAGTTCAACCTACTATGCAGCAGGGCTGTGAGTGGCAGAGGGCCTGGCCCATGTCCCCTAGCAGGAGCTCATGTCTTCCATGGGGCTCCTGGGTAAAGACAGCTCGCTGCCTCCAAAGGCCACCGACTGACTATTCTGCCCCTTCTCCTCCACAGCCGACCCGGGCCTGCTTTGCCCAGGCCCAGTTTGACTTCTCGGCACAGGACCCATCTCAGCTCAGCCTCCGCCGAGGTGACATCGTGGAAGTCGTGGAGTGTGGGGACCCACACTGGTGGCGGGGCCGGGCCGGCGGGCGCCTGGGTTTTTTCCCACGGAGCTACGTGCAACCGGTACAACTGTGACCCCACAAGACCGGAGGAGCAATGCTCCGGCCTCAGCCTCTTCACACTAACCAGGACCTAGTCTGGTCACCACCAGGCTGGTTGCCGGGTTCATGATGTCACCTGCCACTGACAAGGCCCAGCCTCTCCAGGATTGAGGACCGACTACCGATGGCTAGGGCCCAGCTTAGAGAATGCTCCCCTTGTGCAGTCAGTCACCTGCTGCTTGTCTTCCAGAAGCACCCTTCAGGTTGTACAAGTTGCTGGGAACATGGCTTAGCCCTGAGCAACCTGGACTTCCATAAGGGTGCAGGGTAGTTTCTCCCACTTCAACAACTTGGGGCCTCCAGACCTTACCCCATCATCACAGGATGGGGCTATAGAGAGGTGAGTTCCGTTGGTAGAGGCCCATGAGGGACAGAAGCCATAAAGTGGATCCCCTCCTGTTGGTACAGAGAGAGCCCAGCCTGGAGGCCTGGGCTCTGCTGGTTCTGGAGGAACAGACAGCCTATGGCCAGCATTGAGTGAACATAAGTCCAAAGGGGTGATGCCTGGCCATCGAGGGAACCTGAGCTGCCTCTGCCCAGAGTCAGAGCACCTTCAGTTGGGAAAACTGAGTCAGACTTAACAAGGCCTGGCATGGTGGTAGGCTTTGGGGGAGGGAGGAAGAGAGAGAGAGAGCATGCCTCTGTGGTTGTCTTTAGTCCCTTGAAGAGCCCAGGTTGCAGGGGTTCTCCCCTGAGTCCAGGCTGGCCCAAGACCCTTCAAGCTCTGAGCTTGGCTTACCCTATGCTCCCAACCCGTACCTGCATGTTCAAAATAAAACATTATGCAGTAGACATCCCACAGAATCTTCCTCCCCATATCTGACTTTTCTTTTTATTTGTTTGTTTTTGTTTTTCCATCCCGACTGCAGTCCCCTCCCTCCTCTCTTTCCAGATCCCCCCCCCCCACCATATCTGACATCTTTAGTGCTGTTTTTGAAATGATTCTCCACTCTATTTTCAGAACTCCAGTTCTGCTGGCTCAGCCAGACATTTGGTACTGACCCACGGTCTAGCTGTAGACACATTCTGTTTCCTTGAGCCTCTGTGTCCAATCTAGGAAGGGGGGTGGCTCTGAGGACTTGAAGCTTCCACATTTCCACTGGTGTGTGTGGGTGGGGGGGCAGCATCAGGCAAAGTAGGCATAGAAGAAGATGTTGACGCACATGAGGAAGACGGCGTTGAAACTGCACACACGGGCCCAGAAAGCACGTTTCTGGGGTGTCTGGCCATCACCTGCAGGAGGTTGAGGTAGGTCAGTGAGGGATGCAGGCTATACTTGGGTGTCCATACCCCCAGCATGGGGGCGGGATGAGGACCAGTGCCAGGGGTACCCACTTACCTCCCTTGGTTCCTAAGGACCGGTGGTCCAGAGCCAGTGTCCACCAGGTGAGGTTTTCTATCTGCAGGGAAGAGGTGTGGCAGGACGGAGTGGTCCCGGAGAGTATGTGGGTCAGTTACAGAAAGCAGCTTAGTTCAAAGAAAGACAGAGGTCTGGACCGGGAAGGGTTAGGAGTCAACAGTGGGAATGTCTGGAGTCAGAGAGGAGCAGAGATCTGCATGTGAGCAGAGACAGGAATCCATCAGTCAGGTCAGGAATGGGGCCTGTGGGGTCCGGGGACAGGACTGCCTCACCTGTCTTTGCTGAGGGGGCGGGCTCAGTAGGCTCCCAGCGGCCACCACAGCACAGGTGAGGAGGAAGAGGGCGATAGCAAAATGCAAGTAGTGCACACTGCGGAGGAGGGCTGGCCGCAGGTCTGCCTGGCCGCAGGGGGGCTCCGGGTACAGGAATTCCAGGACCAGCCTCAGGGCACCGACCGGCAGCCCGGCCATCAGGCCCCAAAAGGCCCCCTGGGGAAAGGAGAGACAGAGGAAGACCTCAAAGGACTCTCGGGGCACCCTTAAGGGGAATCCTATCCGACCTGTCTGTGCTACCCACCTGCTCATTGGCCCTCCTCCAGAAGATGCCCAGGACGAAGATGGCGGTGACAGGCGGCGCCAACGAGCTGGTCACCGACTGCATGTAGATGAAGAGCTGTCCGCTGTTGGAGCCCTGCAGGACTGGGATCCAAGCCACGCTCACGCCTATGAGCACCACGATGACCAGCCTGCGGGTGGCAGCGGCCAGCCCTGCCTCAGCTCTGTGTTTTCCCCTGCTCCCTAAGACCTGCCCTCTGGTTCCCTCTGCCCATCTCAGCGCAGGCCTCCAGGAACCAGGCGCTCCTGCTCCATCTCCCGCCGTGGCTCCCTGCAGCCTAGGGGGCTAGTCATTCAGCCCTGCTCTTGCCTTCTCAGCTCCGTGTACCCCATCTGCAGGCAGGCATGTGCTTGGGTGCCCGTGTTTTCCTAAACTCGCTAGGCATTTGGGGTCGGTGAATGACACAGTGGCCCTCGCACCTGGGCCAGCCTAAAGGGACTTAGGAACACCTACGGATCTTCTGACTCCCTGGCGGAAGCTGCACCACCCTAGCCAGCATATCTTTGTCCCCTAGCCCTCAGCTCTTGGCGGGTGACCCCCCGCCCCCCCACACACACCTACCCGCTTTGCTCCTCCCAAGTCCTTGCTGGAAGCTCGCCATGCTTTGGGGCTGGCCTTGCAAACAGATCCACCCATCCTACGCCCAAGGGAACCCAGGGGGCAGTGTGGGTCTGGGGGCTTCAGGGGGAACCCTGGGAACTCAGAGGTTGAGCCACCTTGCTAGGGCCGGAATCCCACCTGGCTGAGTCCTCTCCCCTCTCACTCAGGGGTACGGTGGGCGAGGCCCACGGCCGGCGCCTTGCAAGACCGACGGGCTGGGCGCAGGTGGGTGGGTCCTTCCCCCACCTTCTCACTTTGCTCCTGGCCAGGCCCGGGGCACAGGTGGCAGAAGGAGGAGGTGCCGCTTTGATTGAGGCTAATTAACCCTTAGACTGGAGCACAGCCTGGGCGCGGCCTCTTCAAAGCCAGGCGGTCGCCACCGACACGCCCTCCACCCTCCAGCCCGAGGGCCTAGCAAGTCCCGGGCCTCTTCTCTCTGCCGGCCTTCGGTTCAAGCCGGGCCTCTGGATGAGGAGGCGGCTGCCTCTTCCTAAAAGAGCCTCCAGGGGGCGCGCACACACCCAATCTCCTGAGTGGCTGGCACGGGGTGTGTTTTGGGGTGTGTGTGTGTGGGGGGGTCTGAGTCCTCCGAATTGCTCAGCTGGACATAGAATCCCAAGGGAAGAGACAGAATGGGTCAGCTGCGAGGGAAGTAAAGGAGGGGAGGCAGGGTCCTAACATCACTATCGGCCCACACCCCCAACTCGGCCGCCCGGGACAGCTCTCGGGCTTACAGTGAGGCCAGCTAGGAAGAGCCTGCTTCTGGGAGGCCAGGGAGACAGGAGGCATGAGGGCCACAGGCCAGGCTGCTAGGGCTACTAGAGTCCCAAGCCAGAGAGTGGGGCCCCCACTGCGGGGCCCAGGAGACGGGAGTCTGAAGGGCTTCTTTCAAGGAAAAAGCTATCTCGGAGGGACAGGCCTCTGGTCATCCAGCAGCTGCAGAGAGGCAGGGGCAAAACAGGTGGCCAGATGTCACGTGACCGGGTCTGATGGCTAAGAACTTGAGCTGCTACAGAGGCCAGAGGCTCCCTTCCTGCAGATGAGCTCATGACGCCCCGGCTCCCAGGCATGTCCCAACAGGGGCTCTTCGCACAGAGGCTGGCTGCTTTGCATCACCCGGGACAACTGCTGGGAGAGCCCCTGCCCCAGGCGCCGGGAGGAAGGCTGCAGTCAGCCCTTGTTAGTGGGAAGGGAGCAGGCACACCAGGAGACCACTCTCCACTGCTCTGGCCAGTCCCTCCCAGGCTCACGGTCAAGCACAGGGCAGAAGTGTCCTGCAGGGAAGGCTCGTTTTTGTCGCGTTCTGGCTGCGCATGCAAGGGAGGGATCTGGTAGTGGTCTGGAGTACAGTGGGGAGTACTCATTCTCTGGGCAGGGCGAGGGGGTGGCGAGTATCTGGGGAGCTGTACAGAGGACAGAGATGAATGCTGGGCTGAGTGAGGAGGAAACCATAAGCCAGCTGGAGGAAACACCAGGTCCTCAGATGGCCCAGGGTATCATTGTGGTCCGGGTGTGGCCAATTTGAGGATTAGCTCTGGGATCCGTGCAGGGTAGCTGGAGCAAACCAGAGGTCTCGGAAAGATTTTTGGTGTGGTTGGGGGGAAGCCGAGCTGACCCCAGTTGAAGGAGTCCGCTCAGGAACGACAAGTGTATCCCTGATACTCGGGGCCTCTTTCCTTCTTCCTCTGCTTAAACCGGAATGTGGTGAGGCAGACGGTGCTGCAGAAGCCCCTCCCTGCCCCTCCCATACCGTCCGACCAGCAGCAGCTCCCGCTCTCCGGCGCAGGGCCGAAACCGCCTCCAGATGTCCATGGTGAAGAGTGTACTGCTGCTGTTGAAGATGGAGGTCAGCGACGACAGGAGGGCAGCCATCATCACGGCTATCATCAGCCCTCGAAGACCTGAGGGCAGAACAGGGCCCCCCACTGTGACCCGCTCCCGCCTGTGGCCGGGGCTGTGGAGTAATTACCCACACGGCAGGGCTGTTTTCAGCCCTGGTGTCTACCTTCTGCAGAGCCTGAGCTGACAAAGCACTTTTCCTGCCCTGACCCAACCTGCCTGAGATTGAGGAGCCCAAGACAGCTCCAGGGGCAGAGGCAGAACGGTGGGGCAGGAGGGGGCAGGAGGGGGCAGGCATGGGACCCTTTGCAGGGAGGTCACACCTGGGCAGACAGTGGCCTATTCTCTGGAACTCCCTGCCACATCACTTCCTGTACACAGCAAGTTCCAGCAAGCATGGTGGATCCCCTCTCGGCTCTGGTGGAGGTGAGGGCATGAGAAATCCACCCTATTTCCTGTGAGTGCAAGGTCCCTAGCCAGGCAAGGCAGCTTTTGGAAGTAAGGGGCTCCAAAGGGCTGTGGTACTTCAGTCTGGGGACCTCCTGGGTGTTCCCTCTTTAGCAGACAGACTCCTTGCCTCTGCCTTCCACTCCTAGAAAGGGGTGTTGATACAGCCTGACCTCAATTCTGTAGTGTGACTCCCAGGCATCCCATGACCTGCTCTGTTTACTACTCAGGCTGACTAGGGTGGGGCCTAAAGGAAAGCGAGTTAAGCCATGGTTCCCTTAAACATTTATCTCCCCTCCTTGGTGCTTGGAAAGTGGTTGACTTGGTGCTTATTGTACCCATTTCTCAGACAGGGAGCTCAAGGCATAGAAAAGGCTAGAGGCCCAACAAGTCTACACTATGTCAGTGCTAGTCTGAGTCCTTAGCTCAGTATGGAAGGGGAGGCATACCCTGAGGTGGGAGGCCACAGTGTGGTCAGGCCCTGGGCCAGGCAGTATCCTTGTGTCGTTAGGCTTAATCCTGGCAACACCCCTCAGGTTGGGTAGACTCATTATCCCCAATTTACACACGAGGGCATCGGGCTCCAAGCAGAGAAGTGACGCTCGAAATAACTCCGCTGGCACGAGGCAGAGCCAAGGTCTCTTCCCAGGTGTGTGTATATAGGCTTGGCCCTATGGGAAGGAAGGAGGCAGGAAAGAGCCTCGACTTCCAGATGAGTCAAGATTGTGGGACTCAAGGAGATGATGGCTCTTCTTTTTGCTTAGGGTGGGACTTCCCCCAGCCCTAGACCATTGCTTCTGCTTGCACACCTCGTTGGCTGGGGAACTCGCCACCCAATACCAGAATAGCAAAGCTACCACAAGGACCATGGGGAATGCCAAAACCTTCACCATAGCTCTTCTTACTGGCAACAGTATCTTTGTGGAGCTCATTTTTTGCAAATATGGGTGCTGAGAGTTCTGGGCTCCTCATCTCAAAGGAGTAAGCAGTAGACTTCAGTTTGCATGTCATTCTGGGCCTCAGTTTCCCCATATGAGAAGGCATTATTAAAAAGGTCAAGACAAGGCAGTAGGTAGCCTTTCTCCAGGGGTGATAAGCATGGTCAAGTCTGTAGTAGTTGACATGCCTGTGACCTTAGCAAGGTCACCTCACCTTCTAGGGCTTTCTTTTTTGTTCTTATAGATTGATTTATTTGTTTTATGTGTATGTGTATTTACTTGCACGAGTTTATGGTTATCACACGTGTATGCAGGAGCCCACAGAGGTCAGTACAGGGGTTCAGATCCACTGGAACTGGAGTTACAAGTGAGCTGCCATATGGGTATTGGAAACCAAACCCAGGTCCTCTGCTAGAGCTACAAGTACTCTTAACCACTAAGCCATCTCTCCAACCTCAAGTTCCCCATCTTTAAATGAAGATGAGCCCAGCTGAGCAGTCTGGAGAGAAAAAAGAAGCAACATGTGGGAAGCCTGGGTTTTTACTTATGGTCGTTTCTGTCTGGCCAACTGGATGGCACAGGGACCCATACAGGAGCCAGAGCTGTCCCCACAATCCCAACCCTCATTCACCAGGGCCTTTCATCTGTATATGACATAGGGACTCACCTATGGGCATCAGCTCCATGACCAGCTTTGGGTAGGCAATGTTGGAGCAGCCAATCTCAGCCCCACAGGCCCGCAGACACTCGGATGGTACCACACAGCCCACGTCATCTGTGAGAAATAATACCCGTGCATCACACACACACATACACCAGGCTAGCCTGAGCTGCTTGCTTGCTCCTCTGGCTCCTTACCTCCGTTTCCCAGAGCTAGCCCTTGGGGCTCTGGCTCTTGGTTATCTTCCCTGATGCTGCCTCCACCAGGTGCTCTCATCTGGTTGTTCCCGACTCCCAGCTCAAAGCCGGGGTGACTGGTGGTGTGCCCTACCTGTGACGCGGTGCAGGTGCCTGTCGCCTCTACACCCACCCACCCATCGCCAGTCTCAACCACCTTCCTTAAGGTGGGAGGTAGAAGCAGGAGAAGAAAGGCCTGTTCCCTGCCTTCCTGCCCACTCAGCGGCATGTCACATACGACATAGCCCATTGGGTGGCTGGTCCCATAACGTCTGTCTAGCACCCCAGCACCCAGGACCATCTTACTCGCTTGTCCTTTTTTTTTTTTTTTTTTTTTTTTTGCACACACCCGGCACTCGGATGCCTCCATGTCTCTGAAGACACCGGTCCTCCTCCCTTGTATGATGCTGCTGTCCTATGGACACCCATGGCCAACTTGGTTCATCTTCTGCGCCTCCTCTGAGGCTCCTGACTGCCCCTTCCTGTCCACCTGCCTCGAGCTCCTGAGGTCCAGGATCAGTTCCTGCTGTTTGTTTACTATGCCACCTTCCTCACCAGCACCCCAAGGGCAGACACCAGTTTGAATCATCCCCCAAGTTCCAGGCCTCGCCCAGCCCAGGGCTGGGCCCAGAGGAGACAGTCTGAACTTTTGCTGAATGAAGAAATGAGTAAGTGAGAGAAGGGAGGAGGGAGGAGGGAGGAGGGAGGAGGGAGGAAGGGGTGAGGAAGGGAAGGGAGAAAGGTTCCCAGGAAGAGCCCCATGCAGTTCAGGGACTTTCTCCCACTGCCTAACCTGGGGGGTGTTATACTCCTGAGGAAGACGTCACTGCTGAGACACACAGACCCAGAACAGAGCCTGGGACTCTGTGGCAGGCTCCTGAGACCTCATGGGTCAGAATCTTAAAGAGATAGATTTGCATCCTAGGTCCAGCCCTGCCAGTTCTGCCACTGGAGACTCAACCCTCTTGGGAGGAAGGGACAGCACCCCAGCATAAGGACTCTTAAAGCCAGGTGAAGGGATCCCCCAAGGTCACTGTGCCTGACCCAGACTCCTCACGTGAGTTCTGCCCTGGACACTTGAGGCTGGTGTCATCCCTGTGCCTGGGACCACCTCTCTCTACCCCACATCCTCCTTCCCCAGTGCCAGTGCCAAGTCCAACTTGGTTCCTAGTGACAGGATGCCACCTCATCACTGCCCCTTCTATCTACCAGTCTGCCCTGGCCTGGCCTGCTCACCATCCTGGGAGGTGCCCCATATTTCATAGAGGGCCTCCAGGCTCAGACTGTGCCAAACCCTGACCCTTTGCCCACCTTCATTCTCTGCCCCCATAGCAGGCAGGCAGCACCCAGGCTTTTGTGGGCATCTTTGAGCCTCTGCATCTGCTGTTCCTTTTCCTTGGAATACCCCTCCCCCCTCATTACTCCCAGGAATTTAAACTCATTCGTCTGGTCTTAAGACAGAAGGATGTTTGGCTCCTCCAGGCCTGGCAGCATTATCTTCCTCAGCACCAATAACCTCACGACTCTGTCAGCTCCCCATCACACTACAGCTCTGGGGTCCCTGGGAGAATCCTGGGTTTCAGTCATGCATGCCTAGCATGGCCAACATATGGCAAATACCGTCCAAGTTTGTTGATCAGCTGAATGACCCTCTCCTAAGGGAGCTGCCAGACTCACTGCCTTAAAGGGCAGTTCAAGTCCTCACTACATTCCATCCGGCACATCCTAGCCCACCTCTGGGAGCCTGCTCAGATGCTGTTTGGCTAGTAGGTACTGAAAACAGGCACATCAGCTCCAGTTGGAAACCGGTTTCTCCAGACCCTTGCTGTATGATGTAGAGTGATCTTTTAATGTCTCTAAGGCTGTTTCCTCCTGTATAGGACAAAAACTTAACACAATTCAACCATCAAACCTTATGGAAACTTAGCTCAAAATCCTTCACAGACCAGGTGGTGGTGGCACATGCCTTTAATCCCAGCACTCTGGAGGCAGAGGCAGGCAGATCTCTGTGAGTTCGAGACAGGGTTTTTTTGTGTAGCCTTGGCTGTCCTGGATCTCTGTGAGTTCGAGACCAGCCTGGTCTATGGAGCGAGTTCCAGGACAGCCAAGGCTACACAAAGAAACCCTGTCTCGAAGAAAAAGAAAGAAAGAAAGAAAGAAAGAAAGAAAGAAAGAAAGAAAGAAAGAGGGGTTGGGGATTTAGCTCAGTGGTAAAGCGCTTGCCTAGCAAGTGCAAGGCCCTGGGTTCGGTCCCCAGCTCCAGAAAAAATAAAAAATAAATTAAAAAAAAAAGAAAGAAAGAAAGAAAGAGAAAGGAAGAAAGAAAGAAAGAAAGAAAGAAAGAAAGAAAGAAAGACTACTGAGGTGTAGAGTGCTTTCATGAAAGGCTAGGCTCCATCACTGGCAATGCAAACTAAATAAATAATAACCACAATAAAATACTATACGATTATGCAAATGGACGAGCATGTGTTGGCCAGATGGGAGACGTTCACATTGTTGGTGGGGCTAGAGATGGCCCAGAGCTCTAGGCTGCACTCTGGAAGTTTGCTAATGACACTGTCATTTCACAGGATCAGGAGATAGAAAATGGCAACCAGGGTTAGGGTGGGAACCTGAATGCCTAGTTCTAATGAGTAAGGTCTCTACAGTTCTGTTATTCCAGGCTAGCCTCAAGCCTGTAATCTTGCAATCCTCCTGCCCCAGCATCCCAAGTCCTGGGATTACAAGTGTGCACTGCCTTGCACATCTTGATGGTAATGGTTGTTACACAAATCTATATATGTGTCAAGGGTATACACACACACACGCACACGCACGCACGCACGCACGCACGCACGCACGCACGCACTCAGGTACTAGTGAGATCTGATGCAGCTCTGTGGATGGCACCGTCTTTTCTGGCTGAGACAGTTATGTCATGATATACCACTGCGGGGAAGTGGCCAAAGGTATCAAAAGCCTCCCTGTGCACTTTTCACAACTTCTTGTGACTTGACCAAGACTGAGGGCCAGGCTCCTTAATGCAGCCAGGAACTCTGCAGTGGTAGGAACAAGAGCACAAACTGAGGACCAGTTTTGCAGGGAGTCCAAGACTCACACCACTGCCTCTCTCTGCTCCTTGGGAATAGGAGGAGAGGTGATTCAGGTACCCTAGAGGGGGAAAGAGTGCGGAAGCAAGCAGGTGTGGAAACCCAGGATTCACATGGTGTAAGGCCTGCTGTGGATGAGGGACCAAAGGTTAGGGGTGCAGGGCTTGGACCTGAGGGTCAATGATGAGACCCCTCATACTAAACTAGACTGGGAGGCAGCAGATGCAGGGCAAGCAGGCCTCACAGGATAACGGATAGCGGCGATGTGTCTGGAGGGGTACAAGGATGCCATGAGACGGTCCTTAGTTGGATAAGGCCAGGGTCCACTGGGACTCAAACCAGCTCCATCCTGGCCCAGAGCTGGTGGGTGGGTTGGGAAGACAGAGCAGGATTGCCTTGATGCCCTGGAGCTAAAAGCTTCAGGGAAGGAGCCATTTATCTGCAAGGCTTACTGGGTTTTGCCAACTCGCACTTGACACCCTGCCCTCAGATGTGGACCCAACTATTCTCCATTGATGGGGGACACCTAGCCAAGAGCCGGGTCCTCTCCACCCTTCCCTGCCACAGGGCTTAGGCACAAGGTGTGCACCAGGTCATGACAGGTGGGAATCTCAGCAGAGAGTAGGGCTAAGGACCAATCTATACCTGCTCTGCACACATCGAGAGTGTGGAAGCAGCTGGAAGGGGAGAGGGGCCTCAGTCCATGACCCAACCCTCTCTCTACAACTGGACAGCTGAGCATCCCAGCAGGGGGAAGACAGAACTGGGCTAGGGCTGGACCAGGATCGCCAGCAGAACTGGGGGCGGTGGAAGGCTTCTGTGCGGCCCGAGGCAGCAAACCGTCCAGCTTTGCTCTGTCTGGGGTAGATGAATCAGCTTCCGGCCCCGCCCCCCGGGGCCGCACGTGACCCCAGGTGAGGGCGGAGGGGATGGGCGGGACCGCCCTTAGTCACCGGCAGTCCTGCCCGCTGCCACCACCACCACTACCACCACCGCCTGTGGTTCCTCGGGTCGCCCCCTCTGTACGGCGCCACCTGCCCGGTAAGCGACTCCCTCTTCCAGGCAGGCCTCCGGGTTTGCGATCCGTCCTTCCGAAGCCCGACGTGGGCTTGCGCCGCTGCTTTTACTCCAAACTGGGGCGGGGTTCCCTGGCAGCCCCAGCTTATTCCCAGGGCTCCGCGAACCTCAGGCGGATTCCAAGACGCAGAGGCGAACCTCGGCCCTGGACTGTCCGGCTCCCTCCCTACGCCCCGCCCACCGCGCCTCACGCCCCGCCCACTCCACAGCGCCCCGCCCAGCGCCCCGCCCACCCCGCAGCGCCCCGCCCACGCCCTCCTCTGACCCGGTCCGTGGTCTTCTGCTGGTTCCCTCAGGTGCGGGTCGCAGAGGCGCCGAGGCCGTGAAGCACGAGAGCGCGGTGCCCGTCGGGCCGCGTTCCCACAGCGAGGGCCGCCATGGCCTTCTCCCAGGTGCAGTGCCTGGACGACAACCACGTGAACTGGCGTTCCAGCGAGTCGAAGCCCGAGTTCTTCTACAGCGAGGAGCAGCGGCTGGCCCTGGAGGCCCTGGTGGCCCGCGGCCGCGACGCCTTCTACGAGGTGCTGAAGCGCGAGAACATCCGCGACTTCCTGTCGGAGCTGGAGCTCGCGCGCATCGTGGAGACCATCGAGGTCTACGACCCGGGCTCCGAGGACCCGCGGGGCTCGGGCCGCCGCCCCGAGCTCCAGGACAACGGAGGAGGCGCGGACGCCAGCGAGGATGCCAGCGCGGCGGGAGGGCCCCCAGCCGCGGCCGCCGCCGAGCCGCTGCCCTCGCTGGAGTACTGGCCCCAGAAGTCGGACCGCTCCATCCCGCAGCTGGACCTGGGCTGGCCTGACACCATCGCCTACAGAGGTGTGACCCGGGCCAGCGTCTACATGCAGCCGCCCATCGACGGACAGCCGCACATCAAGGAAGTGGTGCGCAAGATGGTCAGCCAGGCGCAGAAGGTGAGGCGCCAAGGCGGGGCCCCATGCAGCCGGCACGCATGGGGACCCCAGACGGCTCTGGGACCACTGAGTGGCCTCTTGGTTGCCTCCTTCGGCGGGCAGCAGCCGCCGAATGCTCACCTCCTCTAGCAGGCGGTACTGGGCTGCCAGGCTCAACGGGGCTTCCGTGTCCTGCTGGAGTGTATCTGAGCTCCTCGAATGCAACGCACGAGTCCGGTGGGAGGAATCTGGGCTTTCTCTCTCGCCCACTCTCCCTTGCCTTGCCTCAGATCCGCTGGAAGATAGAAGCCTGCACACTGTCCATGAGCTTGCTGGAAGGGGTCTCTGGGAGAGGCAGGGAGGCTGGGCTGGGGCCCTGAGCAAACCTGCCTGCTTCCTAACTGCTGAGTGGCTGCTGCTCAGCTTTGCTGAGCCCTTGTTTCTGAGTGCTGCAGTAGCAGCTGCTGTCCAGGCCAGAGTGTCTGAAGGAACAGGGTGCCACCTGTTGAAGGTTCTCACCAGTGGGAGAGGTGACAGTGTCTACTTGGGTTGTGGTCTGTCATTAGGAGGCTTCTCAGGCCTTGTCTGATCACCCTGGGCTGCCCAGTGCACTGGCTATGGGTGACTGCTCCATACTGACACACTGACACACATCTTGAGAAGCAGTGTGCAACTGCTTGGACACACGGCCAAACCATAACTGGGTGGCCATGACTGTGAGAGGAGGCGTGCCTGATTTGACAGGCAAGGTAATTCAGCAAACTGTTCCATCTGGAGCAGGTCTGGTGGTAGTGAGAGTGTTCCTAGCTGGGTCTGACCCTCTTCCCTGTTCAGGTCCGGAATAGGGCAGTCAGTACACAAGGCCAGATGTGGACCCTGGGGACTGCCCTGCTGGCAGGGCCTGGGGAGCTCTTGGGCAGAGAGACCAGAAGTGGGTCCAGTAGCTGAGAAGGTGGCCTGGCTGGTTTCCAGCAGGGTGGAGGCTCTCTCCACAGGGCCATTGGCTGAGGGTTTCTAGTCTGTAGGGACAAGCTGCATCTCTGGCCATTGTGATGATGGAGTATTGGGTAGCAGGAATGAGGAAGGGCTGAATAATCCTCTAGACACCCGACAATAGTTGGAAATCTGTTGCCCCTAAAAGGGCCTGGGGTGACTCCCGCTTGTGGCAGAGCCCAGTCCCTTGAGAGGAGGAATAAAGACTCTCACAACAGGTAGGAGGCAGCTGCCCCTTCCCAACTTGGCCTGGGAACAGCCACAGGCTCTAATCTTGTACAGACAGAATGACATAGGGCTAACCAGTGATAGGGACAGATACGGGTGCCTGGGGCCAAACTGTACCCGCAGGGCTTCCTGTCCACATTCTTGTGACCACAGCTGAGATGTACCCACTCCCCACAGAGCTATGGCTTCATATTCGTCCAGTCCCACTTCTCCAAGGTTATTGATGACACCTGTCGAGGGTGACAGCCAGGAAGACATTGATCTTAGTGTGACATTATAGTGGGTGACTTCTGCCTGTCATAGAGAGGCATTGCCCTCTGCTTCCTACACTTGGAGCCTGTTCCCACGGCAAGGAGTCCCTGAGGGTCCTCAGAGCGACCGAGGCTTGCTCATCTTACAGAGATCAAGGATTTGTTCACAGCCCCACTGTGCTGTCTTGAGCCAGCCCCTCCCCTATGGACCTGTGTGAGTCCCTGTTCCCCCTCTCTGTCCAGTGGCCCACACAATACGTGGGAAGACTGTAATAATAGCTTCGGTGGAGTACAGGCACTTTATAATCTCAGGTAGTGTTATCTGCCTCTTTTTTTTTTCACACGTAGAAACTGAGGCCAGACTGATTAGTCGTCCCTGCCCAAGAAGATCACTTAGGCCTGTTGTACTCCGGGACCTCCCCTGGCATGGTACCTGGTGGCAGAGCAGTGACTAGCAGGGAGAGGCAGCTGACCTAGGCGGCCTGAGTCTTTACCCCCTTCCTGCTGCTTCCCAGCCTCCTGGGGCAGGCCCAGACGCCAGTGGATGCTGACGGAGCGCTTTGCCCGCCCTCTCCTTGCTCCTCCCTGTGGGAGCTCCTCTGTCTTATCTCTCTCCCTGAGTCACCTCTTACCCCTCACCCACCTCCCCTTTTCACCCTCTGCCAGTGCTAGGGGAACCCCAGCCCCTCCTAGGGGTGGAACGGGGCTTTTGCTGACTAGCCCTTTGCCATGGGGGCTTCTGCAGCTTGGCGGCTGGCATTGAGTCACCCGGCCAGTAGTCAGCACTACTGACAGACCCCGAGGCGAGGAAATGACACAGCACACACTCAGCTCACGCCACCTCAGCCACCCCTAGTGGCCATGTTCCTGTCAGGATTACTCCGCTGCATCCTCCCTTCCCTGAAGACTGCAATGGTCTGACTAGGAAGGGAGCCGGGGTTGCCTCCCTGTGAGATTGGACCAGCCCTGGCTCCTCCTCCCTAGGCCTTGGCCATTCTGTCTGTGAAGTGGGCACAGGCATTGAAGACTGTGGAGGGTCCCTTTGGTCCTGCCACCTACTGCCCAGGATCCTAGACTCATCTGGAACAGGCAACAGTGGGGGCCCACATCATACTTTTTCGCTCGTAGGGCCCTGAGCTACCCGCTTAGGCTGTCCAGTTGCGCAGTGAGCTGCCCTCCGAGGCAGCCCCTGCCTGCCCTCCCCCACCCCTCTCCCAGCCTTAGGGAGGAACCTCCCCTGGGCTCCAGCCGCATACCAGAGGCCTGTAGCATCACGCCTAGGAGGGATGAGAGCAAGTGTGGCCTCCAGAGGGTGAGGCTGGGTGGAGCTGGGCCTCAGTCTGAGGATCTTCCAGCAGATCCTAGTGCCCCCCCCCCAAGGACTAGCCCCTAGGTCCCCTTACCAGTCCCAGTCATATCTTCCCCAAGGTACTGTGGAGGACACAGAAGGAAGCTGGGGCGTCAGGCGCCAGCCTTCAGCTAGGCCCAGATTTATGGCTTCCAGCCGGGGCTTAGGAATGGAGACCCAGAGAAGTTGTGTTTCTTGCCCAGGGCCACACAGCGGGAAGAAAGTGGAGCCAAGTTTCATGACGCCCGATTGACCCCACATCTTTCGTGTCAGATCTCTGCCTTCACACTCTGGAGTCCTGGCCTGCCACTTGGCTCCAGGAGAATAAAGGCAGCTTAATGAGGCATTTATTAAATACCAACTATATGCCAAGTGCTGAACAGGCACTTTACCTGCTCTGTGTAATCCTTGCTACAGCTCCATAAAGTAGGTGTTGCCTCCATTGTCCACAGAAAGAATCCAAGGTTTGGTGGGGCACAGAGAGGGCGAGCAACTTGCCCCAAAGCCTCAGAACTGAGAACTGGAGGCTCTGTGCAACACTGGGCTGCCTGAGGTGGAGGAAAGCTGACCATGTGGGGCCTGAAATGGGGAGCCACAGCTATGTTCCAATCCCCCTGGGGACCATATCCCTCTGCACCACAGGCTAGCCACACACTACGTCGTGAAGGTTCAGTCAACACTGGCCTGCATGCTTTCCACAGTACGGTAAGGGCAGGTATGCCATCTAGTGCCGTCGCCACTGTCCAAGTCTGTGAGCACACTGACATCTGCAGACAACATCGAACAGTGCATGCCTCAGGATGTGTCCTGTTTATTTCATGGCACATGACTGCACCAAAATAGCCCCCAACACAGAGGCTGCTGTGGGCCAGGAGCTGCCTTCTGCCTGCTGTGGCAGCTCCCGCCGTGGGCCAGGCCGCACCTGTTGGGGTGGGAGCCATCAGATAGCATAATCCCAGGTGTTGGCTCCAGACTTCTCCAAGGCTCCCCACCCCATGGCAAGAACCTGCATCTTAATGGGGAATTGAGATGTGCTCTGCCTGGAAGGAGCCCTTCTGCCATGCCAGGATGGGACCTTGCCACCTGCTTATATCACAGATGGGACCAAAGCACAGAATGGAACTTTGGGTCTTTGGTATGGCTGGGCCTGGACTGGGTTCCATGGAGCTCTTGGTTATGGTAGTTTGAAAGATTCACCTTGAAACTGAATGTCACCCTATGGGCTGAGAGAGGCCCTAGATTGCCTGCCACTTGGCCACTACTAGGGTTCACAGCTGACCCCAACTGGACAGGCCCCCAGACAGGCTGGTACCTTCCAGGGTACATTCCATGTGGGACGTGGGGAGGACTGACTTCAGCGTCTGGCAGGCTCAGGTCCAAGCCCCGTTCTGTCTTGTCTCTGGCAACTCCTAAGAGTTCCTCACTTCTGTACTAGGCTGACCTCGGTAAGACTGACAGCTGCTTGTCAAAGTCCAGGAGAGACGTAAATGACCATAAGAGAGCGTGGGCTGTTCCTCAGTGCGTTATGTGGCCCCAAGCTGCGTCCAGTGAGTGCCAGGTCTCTTCCTTCACTCCCCCCATCTTCACAGTCACCAAGAGCCACACGGCAGGTCCCGTCTGTGTCACCTCCACGGCTTTACAACCTTGTTTCCAGCTTCACTGAGCCCCGGGGAGGGAGAGAAGGCTGGTCTTTCTGGGGTGCAGGGAGTCTCAGAACAACCCCCACACCCCTCAGCAGAGCCTGAGGAGTGACCAGCATGGCTTCTTGTCTGTGACCTGCTGGCTGCTGCCATCTTCTAATTGGCTTTAATGAGGCTTCCTTCTAATAGGTGGCATGTTCCCAAGCGGCAGCTGGGTTTCAGAGTGGAGAGTGAGGTACGTGGAGGTCCATCCTATCTTCATAGCACTCCAGCAAGTAGAGAAACTGAGTGTTGGCGTGGGAAAGTGAGGCAGGGCAGGGCAGGGCTGGACAGGCGGAGGCAGGTCTGTTTCAGGATAAGGTGGGCTCTGGGAGATGGTGGCTGGAGTCAGAGCTAGGAAAGATACATGATCCTGACCATGGGAGGAGTGTGCAGCCCTGGGCTGTGACTATGTCTGGGAAGTGCAACACTCCGGTTCCTTACATGTGCATGTTGGTGGCCTGCTCTTCTTCCTGTGGCTTGGATCAGACCCCTCCACTCCAAGAAGTAAGAGTCCCGCCCTACTACTGGAACACAAGATAGGACAGGGAAGTCGTTCTCCTGTCTCCACTCTGTGCCTTGACTGAGAGGGAGACATCTGGGCCCACCGTGGAGCTGGCTGCAGTCCCCCAGCCTGTTTCTTCATCTACACAAGGGGGTGATTGCTGCAGTGCACTCCTGCCAGGAAAGAACTCTCGCAGCGTTGTGCGTCAGTTTTCACGTTATCCTCGATTCTGAAAGTTATTTTCCCCGGCCGTCTGCTTCTCGTTGGACCGTTTGTTTTCATGTAGTGCTTGCCTCTTCTCTCGCTGACTCTGGTGTGACGTCGGCTTGGCTCCGTTCCCCCACGTGCACTGGTCCGTTTTCCTTCTGGCTTTTCTTCAGATTCCGTTGTGCTGATTTCGAGTGATTCTGTTCTGGGCACTTTAGCAGTTTTCCTCCCGTCCCTTCTGTGTGTGTCATTGAGTCTGTGGACTGACGTTCTTATCAAGTGGAGGAGTAAAGTTGAGTGGTTGTTTAGTCACGGGTGTTTCTAATCTCTCTCGCACTCCATCCCCTGCAGTGTGCTGAGGCCCCAGCTCCCGTCTGTTAGACATCCTGAAGCTAACCCCGGGTGCCGATGGCATGCTGTTTCTTCAGTCTCTCCCTGTGTGACATTTGGATACTGGGTGCTGCTCTGCCTTCAACTTCATTATTCTTCCATGACACCTAACCTACTATTAATGCCACCCATTATATATTTTCATTTCGTGTTAGTTTTTTTTTTTTTTTTTAATTCTTCCATCCCTTTACTTATTTATTTTGGCAGGGTCTCTCTGCACAGTCCTGGCTGTCCTGGAACTCACTCTGTAGCCCAGGCTGGCCTTGAACTCACAGAGGTCCTCCTGCCTCTGCCTCCCAAGTGCTGGGATTAAAGGTGTGCGCTGCCTCATCCTGCCCCTTCAGCGAGTCTTATTTTCCCATCTCTTTGTGTAGTAATTCTCTAATGCGTATCAGAAACAATGGATTTTCTGTTGTAGACTCTGGTGTGTATTTCTTAAAATTCTTTAGAGCTTCGTTGTAGAACACAGTGAAGTGTCTTAGAAACAAACACTTTCTTTGGGGTGGGGTGTAGGCTGGGGATGGAACCCAGGTCCTCAGCATGACAGACAAGCCTCTTGTCACTGCTGCACCAGGCCCCAGCTGAACGCTGGAAGTCTTGCTCCTAAACCTTGTTAGGAAGGCACAGAACAGACTTTAGGATAGGAGCAGGCCCACTGGCCCACTGGCCACACCAAGCCCTCTGACAGCTTTACCACTTCTGGAATGCAGATGCATTCCCTGCCATCCACGCCACTTGTCTGCCGTACTGACAGATCCAAGCATTTGGAGTAGGGAACCGAGCTGTTTACATGTGGCTCTTTACAGAGGTTTGCCTATACTTGGTCCGAGACTTCCTGCTCACTACTTAGGCAGCATCATTTTACGGACTGTCCACAGGCCCCATGTGTCAGGAGGGCTTCTACCCTAGCTAGGGAGACATGAGCCTCCTGTGGTCCTCTATGAGGACTGTCTGTTGCTGTAGCTGCCCATTTGGGGCTTCTTCCAGCCTTGGATGTTTCCTTCCATGAGTGAGCTACCCCGCTGCCAGCTGACTGTTTGTGGGGCCCTGAACAGCTCTCCAGAGATGAGCAAAACGGGCAAGTGGCCTTGGAGACTGCCTGTGTCCAATGCTCAAGACAGGATGTTTTTGGGGAGAGGAACCAGTGAGGTCAGGATTCTCAGGAGGGGTGTGTCAGAAGCTGGGCCAGTACCCCAGTAGTTTTCAACTATGTTCAGACCAGCTGGCTGCCTCACCTGCCCTTCCCCTCTGGCGCTTGTGGGGAAACCTGTCCATCCACTGTCCCATGAGGACGCTTTGCTCTACTGGGTGAGATTTAGAGACACGAGGGGACTAGAAGAAGCTGCTGTGGATGTTGGGAGCTCTGGGCTGGTGTCAGCCCCTGGCAAGGCTGGAGCCTATGAGACTCTTTGAAGAGCAGCAACCAACTAAATGTCCTTTCACAGACCCTGTTGACATGGCAGGTTGCTCCAGCCAGCCCATACAGACCCCACTGGGCTGTGAGCAGGGCTCTCAGGTGCATAAAGGCAGGTGCTTCAGCGAAGACACCAGAAAGGACAGGCTTTGGTAGCTTGTGCACCATCCCATTTCATAGATGCGGAAACTGAGGGACCTAAGGCAGGAGATGGCAGTTACCAGGCCTTGAATGCTGCAGGAGCTCTGGGGCCACCGTGCCTGTCTGTCTCACTGATAGATGTAAACTCCCCGAGAACTGCCCAGTGAGGACACCCCTTGACAAGATGAGCTAGTCCATCCACACAGGTGGTCTTGAGGCACAGTGCTTTAGTGTCCTCTCCTGTGAATGGGAGGGAAAGTTGCTGGTGGCAGCGTTTGTGAGGATCCTAGAGGTAATGGCCTTAGTGTCAGGAGCTGTGAGCCCTAGACATCCTAAGCTGGAGGAGGGGTACAAGGCAGGGGCAGACTCGCGTCAGCCTCTCTCACTGACTGCCTCCACAGTCCCATCTACAAAGCCAATATATCCTAACATGTCCCAAGAGCTCTCAGGGAACTTCTGTGGCCTGACCATGGACAGACTACGATGTGAGGTTGCTGGACAGTAATGAGAAGCCTTCTCCTAGCATTACCTCACATACCAGAGCACTGTGAGCACCTCCATTTCCAGCATTACCTCAGACTCTGGAAGCACCAGGCAGTCCTCCCCTCCAGCATCACCTCAGATCCCAGGAGCACCAGGCAGTCCTCCCCTCTAGTATCACCTCAGATCCCAGGAGCACCGGGCAGTCCTCCCCTCCAGCATCACCTCAGATCCCAGGAGCACCGGGCAGCCCTCCCCTCTAGTATCACCTCAGATCCCAGGAGCACCGGGCAGTCCTCCCCTCCCCCCCTGATAGCTGTTTAGTCTTCCTTTCATCAACCTAGGAATAGAATCCAACACCTAAAGAGAGCCAGCCAGCCATGGGACCCTGTCAGGGATCCACCTGGAGACATAGGTCCCAACAAGTCCATCTTGGCAGCCTGTGATTCCTGGATCAAGTCCCCTGTCCTGCTGGGGCACATCTCAGTCTGCTATGGTGCCCACAGCTTGGAGCCAGCCGTGACGGATCTGGGGTGCAGTGGACTGGAGAGCCTCCAGGGAGCTTTGTGCCAGCCGGGTCAGACCTCTTTCCAGGGCAGTGCATGAAGCTGTTTTGCCTGCTCAGGAGTGGTCTAACCCAGGGGACATCGTGGGTAGAGTGGCTTACAGCCTGTGGGATCTCAGGCAAGGGGATCCTTGCAGCAGCCCCCTCAACACACACACACACACACACACACACACACACACACACACACACACACACACTGCCACACATACTGCCACACAGAGTCTGTCAGTCTGCCAAGGTCATTGGGAGCCCACCTGCTAGCAGGCTTCCCTAGCAGTCTCTGGCTTTTGCCAAGCACATGCTGGGTAGGAAGCTCTCAGGTCCTGCGTCTCATCTCACCTCTCCCACTCTGCAACGGAAGGTGCTTCCTCATCTAGTGCTGGCATTGTCCTCCAGCTTACCCTGCCAGTGTCAGCCCTGTGCCCACTCTACCACCAGACAAGCCCTAAGAGATGGTGAGTGGCTCCCCTCTGAAGACTCACGGGTCTCTAGGGCTCAGCCTCCTTTCCCCCTTCATTCTGAGCAGATTAGCACCCTCAGGCCCTGGAGACCACAGGGTCAAAGGAGGGCCAGACAACAGCCCTGCACATCTGGGAGTGGGCAGTATTTACTCTGCTCCAACTTGCCTCATGACTTTACCAGCCTCGGTTTGCTCAACGATGTGCTGGTATCTCACCTTGCTGTTCCTGAGAGGTTGGAGCGGGACTGTCACAGGCAAGGCTGCCCGGGGAGAAGGCAGGATGGGGGCATCCCTGAGAAGCCGCCTTGGATTGGGGTCTTTGACATGCATTGCCCTGAGTGTGGTTGCTTCTCATGAATGGAGCCTGTTTTGCTGATGAGAAAACAAGAGCCCAGAGTTGTTTAAGGGTTTAACGGAGAGTCACTCAGCAAGTTCACTGCAGGGCAGGCCCAGGGCTTCCTTTTGTTGAAGAGTTTTCGTGCCAGATGAGCAGCAGGCATCAGCAGGGGCCAAAGGCTCGGGAGGAGCCCAGATGGGCCTGCAGGGGCTAGCCTGGTGAGCTCACTGTGGGCGTGCAGACACGTCCCCAGCAGGCTCCTGGTAGCTTCTTGTCACCCTGCGTGTGCAGATAGAAGGAAGATGCTGAGCTACGTTCATGAGCTCAGCAATCAGGTGGTTCAGTGTGGGTTCCAGCCCCAGTGTCCCAGCTCTCCAGGCACTGGCAGCCAGTACGGAAGGGGCAGGGTAGGGAGCGGGCAGCTGAGTTGGGAACATCACTGGTCTAACTATTACCGTGCTCTACTGGGGGCCAAGTCTCACACTGTGAGTCCTGCTCCAGCGCTATGGTTGGCAGGGAACTGAGGCAGGTGGTTGCTGGGGTGGGCCAGGTGTGGATATACTTTGACCTCTGGAGCCCCAACCTTAGTCAGGTTCAGGAGAGTGGAAATCACTTGTGGTAGGCATAGGTGTTGGCAAGTGACAGGAAGAGGGCATGCTGATGTGGGTCCTGTCTGGTCCATATAGGCATCCTTCTGGAGTTCACAGCAGACCAGGATTCAAAGAAGGTTCCAAGTTGGTGGCCATGCCATCTGCTGGCCTCTTCCCCATTGTGGCCACATCTGGTTTGTTTCAGGATCTCCAGGAATTAGGAAGGGGCACATGTAGCTGCTTTTGGATCTGACCCAGGAGAACACAAATCAAGTTCTTGGGCTGAGCCCTTGGCTGCGCTCAGGGCTTCCCTGGACCTTCGTGGTGGCAGCACCAGTCAGTGAATCCCAACCTGGTTGAGGAAGGAGGCCCTGAGGACCAGTCTGGACACGTGGAACTGTGACATAGACCTTGCCCCTGCTCTTAGGTCACCAGCCTTCCTGCACCTTCCTGGCATGTCTGCACTCCTCCCTACACCGTCCACCTTGAGGAGTACTGGAGCTAGGTTTTTCACAGACTTGCGTCTCGGGAGTGCTGTCCCCATTGCTGTGCTGGGAAACCACCCTATCTTTCTCTGTCCCCAGGTGATAGCTGTGGTCATGGACATGTTCACTGACGTAGATATCTTCAAGGACCTGCTGGACGCAGGCTTCAAGAGGAAGGTGGCTGTGTACATCATTGTGGACGAGAGTAACGTCAAGTACTTCCTGCACATGTGTGAGCGGGCCCGCATGCACCTGGGCCACCTCAAGGTAAGCTGTCTTCCCTTGCTTGTGCAGCTGGAGGGCGGAAGTCATCCAGTCAGTCAACACACATACTGCCTCGCAGACAGTGCCTCGTACCAGAGTTCAGTCGTCCTGCATCTTTCTGCCAGGTGGTCACACAACTTGAATGCCCTGAAGGATAAGATATTTACTACCTCCAGCAGGCAGATAAGATAAACACACATCTAATGCCTTCAACCAGCTGCCAGAGCGCCTGCCAGGTACTGTGTTACCCATTCCACATAGGTTTCCTGTCCGCCTGCATACCTCTGGTGACAGGTGTGTGCTCACAGCCTCCACAGGCGGCTCATGCCTCACCCAGAGAGCTCTGACCCCCAAGAAGGCCTTCGCTGTGCTAAACCTAAATGTATCTCATCAGTTCTACTGGTTGGCATTAGAATCCGGCTCAGACATGGGAAACACCCTTATGTTAGGTCAGGGTTGAAATGGACTTGAGATGCCTGAACGGAGTAGAATACATCTTTGGGGCAAGGAGGCACAGTGCAAGGGAGTTGGAGACGAGAAAGCCATTGCCTGGGTTCTCAGCTGCACTTTGCTCTGTCTGAGATCTTGTGGCCTACCACTCTAGGCTCTAGTCTCTCATTGGTCTGATGGGTAGATAAATCGGTGTTGCTGGGCTCTTCCACTAAGACCCCCTAGCATTTGGTGGCTTGCCCAACCGTTGTTCAGCACCGATGTACAGCACATGCCTGTAAGTAGAGAGGGGTCTGGAGAAGCAGCTGGTGCTCTCATAGCATGTGATTGTCCAAGGCACTTTCCATAGTTTAACTTATTTAAGCCCGTTGACAACCCAAGTGGCATGGATCTGTCATTCCCAGTTTGCAGATGAAGCAGGAAAAGCAGCTGCCTGGTGTCACCGCCAGTAAGCTAGAGAAGAGGGCCAAGTGCCCCGGGCCGGAGGCCTGTGACTGGAACACAGATTCCAGATGGTCATCACACGGGACTGGTGGCCGTGGCAGGGCTTGGAACCTGTAATTTGTCAGCATCTGTCAAGGTCCCCTACGAGAGCCTTTCAAGTGGGTATGAGTTCTCTGCTGACCAGTCTCTAATTTCAGGGACTTCTTCATGTGGTCTCCAGGTAGGTTGACCCCAAGCCTCACACCTGCCTGGCATGTAATTAGCACCTAGAAATGGCTCTGGGGTAGCAGACAGCTCATGCCAGAAAGAGCCATTGTGTGGAAGTTCAGAAAAGGTGACTTGGGACTTGGCTGCTCTGTGGGATGGTAGCATATCCAGGAGCTCCAGGAAGGTCCCCACTCCATGCATTTGCCACAGTCTGGTGGTGCTTAACATGTATGCTGCTCGACCCATCACCCCGATAATAGAGGCAGACAAGGGCTGGGACCTGTAGGCTCTAAGGGGTATCCTCACCCAGGCTGTCTGCTCAGAGGCCCCGGCCCCACGGTACCTGAGGGCCCTTCTTAGTAGAGAATTCTTGATGGCTCCTCAGTCTGGGGTTTTCTGAGCTTCAGGACTTGAGAAGCAGTGGGACTTGGCCCTGTAGTTACAAGGCTCTGCCTGTGACTTTATGGGGATGTCTGAACCCCGATGCTTATAGCTGTTCAGACTAGTCTCCCACAAGAAAGATAGGGAAACTGAGGTCTAGGGGAAGGTATGACTTGTATCTAAAAGCCAATAAGAAATTGGCTTGACAAGGAGAGTGCAGACCTGTTTCTCAGAATTCTTTGACGCCGCCCACATGGACTCTGCCCACCGACCACTGTGGGACTTGGCTCCCAGAGCTGCTTGTCGGTGAAGCTGCAGGCTAGTAGCTGTGCAGATACTGAGGCTGAGTAAGTGTGCGGCTGCCAGCCTGGGGTTAGGACGGGGGCGATGGGGGGTTTGCCCCATCCCACTGTTAGCCTTCAACTGTCCCAGGACCATCAGGGCAGGAGGACAGCTTGCTGGAGTCAGTGGCCTGTCCTGTCCCACCCTTCTTGGCTTTCTCTCTGGGAAGGTGATCAGGTCTAAAGGGCATCATGCTAGGAGGCAGACATCTTCATGGGCAAGAAGTGACCCCAGCTTCTTAATTCTCATCTGTAGCAGCCTCAACACAGCCCTGGGTAAATAAGTGGTCAGAGATTCCTATGGGCACAGCCCTGCCAGGTGTCACCGTGAGGAGAGTCTGACTTCCTGGCCAGCGTCCCTGCCGTGGGCTGGTTAGGTCTGGGCCTGTTTCAGGAGCACTTCCTGCGCTGGTAAACCATGGGCTGCTCTCAGCCACCCACTGCCCTGTCCCAGCCCTGCTCCAACCTGCCCCAGAGTCAGTAGGCCCAAGTTACAGGTAGCCCTGGCGGGGTCACATTTGTGACAGTGGGGTATCAGGTACCAGACTGGGGAGACACCAAGTGCCTTCACACCATAGGTAGTTACTGGCCCTGGCCTCCATTGCTCAGGTGATAAATGGGCCCGTCTTCATGCCTTCCCTCTGGCAGGGCTGTTGTGCAGAGCACAGGAGACTGTCCTGGGCATAAAGTGAGATGGAGGTTCCTTTGGCCATGTGTGGTTAGGGACAAAGCTCCTAATGCCCCCCAGCTCTGTTCTGAGTGCCAAGTGGCTTCTCGTTTTCTCAAAACAGTAGTCCGGTAGGAGCCATCCTCTTTTGTCAGTGGTTAGACCTGGGCTGACCCTGTTAGTGCCAGGGCTGACCCTGCTCCCAGTCCCCACATGAAGGGGACTGACATACATAGACAGCCTTTTCCAAAGTGGGGGTCCCAGCTGCTCCTGGTACCACAGTCTGCTGGCCCTAGAGGCAGTAAGGAAATGAACCCCTACATTACAGATGGGAAATAGGCCTTGAAAAGAGTACCCAGCCTTTTGACCTGATCCCCTTCCCAGGGCCACAGGGCCAGGGCAGTGACTAGGTCATCTCTAGGGGTGGCCCTAGTGCTGAGAGGTACCCATGAGCCAGTGGGAGCCAGGCCAGAGCTGCGAAAGACCTAGCAATGTGAAAAGCTCCTTGGCCTGTGCGGGCAAACTGGAAAAACCAGCAGCCACTTGAGCTGACTGCATAGCCAACAAGCAGGGAAACACCAGCCATCTGACAGCCGTGGGAAGGCACATGGCGAGGATACGTAACTGGGCCCAAGAAGGACAGGAGAGGATCAAGCTGGGTCCTGCTGGGCTTCGGCTGGAATTATTGGGGAGAGTAAAGGGGAGGTGGGCAGGACCACAGCCCCTGTCCCTTCCTGCGTGAGCTCATGTCCTGTGGTTGGGTCTGGGCCACTGATGGGTAAGGACATATACCAGGGGCTTGTATCTGGGGCAAAGGGGCTCACCTCACTGGGCTGGTTGTGAATCTGGTACCATTGGCATCAAGTAGGTAGAGGCAGAGCTGTTATTAAGCATCACAGTGTCAGCACAGCCCAGCAGTGAGCTAGCCCACCATGTCAGTCATTCTAGGAGAAGGGCCAGGAGCACTCACACCAGGGCTTGGAGCTGGAGAGGCTCACATGTGCCTAAGCCCCAGCTCACAAGGGACTTCCCATTGACTATTATGTCGGTCCGTGAGTCAGGGTAAGAGGTGAAGGGTAAGCTACAGCCCTGCCTCCCACCCCAGCTCATCTCCTTGCACTTCCTCTGGTCCAGGCATGGCTGACTGATGCTTTCACCCTGCCAAGGTCAGGCGTGTGACCGGCTACATCCTCCCGAGAGACAAAGATTCATTACCTCCCTTGCTCAGTCCTCTAGGCTGGCCCCCAAGTGGGTCTGACAGACAGTTCTGGTTTCCCTGGGCAGTCCGGGCTGTCTCAGATGTGCTGCAGAGTGTGTCCCCAGTGAGAATTCAATCCCTTCTACCACTCCCTGCAGCTCACTAAGCCCTCAAGGGGCAAGTGGCCAGGTAGACGACAGGTGCAATGCTGCAGGTGTGGGAGCTGAGGCCTGGAGAGGCCCAGTCAGTGTCTGGCACCATGTCTGGGGTCACACAGACCAGAGTTCTAGAATGCCCAGGCCAGCCTGATGGAGACCAGCATAGTGTACCCCAGTCCTGTGTCCTCCACAAGCCCTTGGGGCCAGAGCAACCTGACTCACCTCCACATCCTGCCCGGCCCCACCCAACTCCACGGTGCCTTGTGGAGGTCTGAAAGAGTCTAAGGACCCTCCACCCGCCTGCTCATCCCCAACTAGGGGCATCCCAGGACCTGAGACAATGCAGCTTTGTGGGATCCTCCACCTCTGCTCACGCGAGCCCAGACACCTGAGACATTACCTCATCTGGGCCAGGCCCATGGGGCGAGGCTACCAGGAACAGGAGGCAGAGGGTGGGGGGCCTGATGCAAGCCCCTGCCTGCTGCCCAGCCCCAGTGGCGGATGAGCCGATGGGTCCAGTGCCAACCCCCACTATGCAGACAGGGAAACTTTAGCCCAGAGACGGCCAGAGGCTCGCTTAGAATCACACAGCAGGTCCGTGGTACAACACAGGCCTGCCTCTCACGTGGCTGAGTTACTCCCAGATGTAAGTAATGACTCTCCGGGCCCTTCATGAACACAAAGCTCGGGGTGAGTAGAGGCAGACACCGGTAGAGAAGTGTGCAGGCTGGTTGCCTATGTGGGGCGCATGGCCCCAGCATCCAGAGTGTTGGACAGTGAGACCACAGGATGCCACAGAGCCGGGCTGTGGTTGGCACAGGTGACGGGGAAGGCCTCTAAGGTCTTTGTTCCAACCTCTGGTCCCTGAGTGTGCAATGTGTTAGGTACAAAGTCACGAGTGCTAATTGTCCTGGGCCCTAGCCAGCTTCCTGCTGAGCTGGCTGTGGGCAGGCCCGTGGGCAGGCGGGGCCAGTGTGAGCTTGGCCCTGGAAACAGCTTATCTGCCTTTTGGGTCGGGCCCAACAACAAGACAATTGTTCACCCCACAGCTGGGTGGACATCGTGCAGGGACCCACCCAGGGACCACCCCTGTCGACTGCTGTGGATAGTGCTCTGGGCCACCAGGGCGGTCTGGGAATGGGAAGCACTAGATCGGACCCTGCCGTGGGTGGCGCCCTCACTCAGGCCACCTCCCTTGTATGTGCCAGCCTCCCTCTTCTCTGCCTCCTGTATGCCCATTCATTCATGCACCCTCCCCACGTGCTGGCTGGCGCGGCTTTTGACCTACGGGTCTAGCTTGTACTCTCGCTCACTCTGTGTGGCTCCTGCTGCCCACAGCAGAAGCAGGTGGGGCCTCTCACCGGAGTCAAGTCCAGCTGTGCAGACAGCCTGCTCTTCCGCTGCCCAGCCTCTGCATCCCTCCCTTGGGGTGCTCACCCTCCTCACCCTCCTCCCTACCCTGCCCCACGTCACCCCTTCCCGGGAACCTCCCAGCCCCCTGCCTCCATCCCCTCCTCTGCTTCTGGGCATTCCAGGTTGTTGTTTTGACTCCTCTGCCTCACTGCCACCTCCACAGCAGCATCCTGTCACTGTCATCTTTGTCTGCCACCGGGGGCCTCAGCAGGGGTCAGTGAACAAGCGAGCATGTGGGCAGTTAATAACCTGGAACCGCTGAGTGGGTGAGGGAACAGACAGGCGAGTCACAGCTCCGTCTGACAAAGACTGTGTCACCAGCCAGTGTCTGAATGGAGAGCTCTGACAGGAGCGAGACTTCCGTCACAGGGGGCGTGTAAGTAGGCCAGTTAGGAAGCGCTGGTGAGCCTTAGGCCGGATGCACCCTCGGCCCCTTACGTCTTGTTCTACTTTGTGAGCCTCAGCAGTCCCTTCATGCTTAGATTTCAGTCAGGTTTTCCTCACCTCTGGGTCACCTGTACCAGCACTGGGTCCTGGAGCACCCACATCCTAGATGGAGGTGCTACCCTAGAGAGAAAGGCCCTTTATGTATTCAGGAAGACCAAGGAAAGGCCAGCAGTTTGTGGTTCCACTTTCTCTTCGGCCAGGACTCTTTCCTCTCTGGGCTCTGAGGGTGTTCCCCTGCTGGCTCTCACCCAGGCCATGTGGTAGGTTCTGAAGTTGACCATTTATGAGACCATCTCTGGAGCCAGACCTCATCCCATGTCCAGAGAGAGTTCTCTCTGAGTGCCTTCAAGGGAGCCTGCTCAGCAGAGTCAGCGACAGGGGATGTCAGGAGTGGGAGAGGCTTGTGGTCAGTCATCCCGGAAGACCCTGGATGTGTCAGAGTGTAAGACCCACGGTCCTTAGGGTGGCCTCTTCCTGTTTCCACTCCCCTCCCCCACCCGCCACCCAGATGTCCATAGGACCTTCCTAAAAGTTAACCCTCCCCCTCAAGACCCTACAGCAGCCTGGACAACAGCATTTCCCAAACGGACCTTGCCGCTGAGGTCTCATCTTGCCCCAGGCTACTCTGTGGATGCTCTTAGGGACAAGCTGAGACCATCCTGGCCCACGGCCTTCAGCAGCAGCCTCTCCATTCGCCCTTGCCCGGCCCAACAGCCCAGATACGCCGCCCTTCTCGCGCCTTGCACCTCACTCCCGGTCTTCATTCCCCACAAACTGTCTCCGGGCTCTGGGCACTCCGCCGCCGCCGCCTCTGCCTGTGAAAGCAGTGCCTGTAGTTGTCTAATTCTGCCTCCCTGTCTCCCAACACAGAATCTCAGGGTACGCAGCAGCGGGGGAACAGAGTTCTTCACACGGTCAGCCACCAAGTTCAAGGGTGTCCTGGCCCAGAAGTTCATGTTTGTGGATGGAGATCGGGCTGTGTGTGGCTCCTACAGGTGATTCTCCTCCGGGACTTGGGGAGGAGTTGCCTCTGGTTCCCAGTCGGTTTCTGCCCTTAATCCCTGCATGTGACACGCTGGTTATTCCAGTTCATTGCTCCCCAAACTGCTGAGCTGTGTGCCGGCCTGGGTCCACCCACTGTCTCTAGAAGCAGGCAGGCAAGACTTTTGTCCAAGCAGGCTGTTGTTCCATCCCACACAGTCACTGGCCCAGGGGTAGGGTGGGCTGGGTCACGGTGAATTTGCCCAAGCCCTCTGGGAAGTCACTCTGAGAGCCATCTTCGGGGACAGAGCCAGTTCTGCATCATCATGAGGCAGGACAGTTTTGCCACAGACACTCTGGGATTGACAGCAAAGACACCAGTGATGGCCACTGTGCCGGGTAGTTCCTGGTACCTGAGGCTGCAGCGGCGTCCTCATGCCGTCTTCATGAGTCCAGTAGAGCCCGAGAGGTTTGCTGGGGAAGAGCTAGACATAGGCTCCCAGACTCGGGTTTGACCCCCCCCCAGCTGTGCCCCACCCCCAGTGCCACTTAGGTTTTTATCCTAGGGCCCAGTGGCCAGTCCGACAAAGCCCAGCTGGAGTGGACACTGTAGACGGCCCCGGCCTCAGGGGCCAGGGACCCTCGCTAAATCAGGGTTCTAGGGCTTCAGGGAGGCACATGTACTCTGTGCCTGACACCCTCCTCTGCCTTTATGTTGTAGTTTCACGTGGTCAGCTGCAAGGACGGACCGGAATGTGATCTCTGTGCTGTCTGGCCAGGTGGTCGAGATGTTTGACCGGCAGTTCCAGGAGCTGTACCTCATGTCTCAAGGTGTCAGCCTCAAGGACATCCCCATGGAGAAGGAGCCGGAGCCGGAGCCCATTGTGCTACCATCTGTGGTGCCCCTGGCACCCACGGGCACCATGGCCAAGAAGCTGGTCAACCCCAAGTATGCGCTGGTTAAGGCCAAGAGTGTGGATGAGATTGCCAAGACTTCCTCTGAGAATCAGGAGGTCGCAAGGCCCCCAGGGCTGCAGGGCCACGCTGTGGCTGAACGCCCAGGGGACCTCTCTGAACTGCTCCCACCTATCCACCCAGGGCTGCTCAACCTGGAGAGGGCCAACATGTTTGAGTACTTGCCCACCTGGGTGGAGCCGGACCCAGAGCCTGGTAGTGACATCCTGGGCTACATCAACATCATCGATCCCAACATCTGGAACCCTCAGCCCAACCAGATGAACCGCATCAAGATCCGGGACACCGCCCATGCCAGCACCCAGCACCAGCTGTGGAAGCAGAGCCAGGAGGCCCGTCCCTGCCCAGAACCCTGCACTCCCCCAGCACCCAGGGACTCCCAGGATGTGGTCCCAGCTGAGAATGGCATCCTCCAGGGGGACCCTGAACCACAGGCCCCTATACCTAAGCCCCGGACAGTCCCTGTGGCGAATGTACTTGCCCAGGATGGTAGCGATATTGGCTGGGCCCTGGAGACCCCAGAAAAGGAGACACCCCCAAATGGGATAGACCCCAGGCTACCCAGGATAACCAGCCAAAACCAGGACCCATTACAACGACAGTTATCTGTGACCCAGGATGACCCTGATGGCCTGGAGACAGGACTCCCCAATGGGCTGGATGGGGAGGAGGAGGAAGATGATGATGACTACGTGACCCTCAGTGACCAGGACAGCCTCTCAGGCAGCTCTGGCCCGGGCCCTGGCCACCGGCGACCCTCCGTGGCCTCATCCGTGTCAGACGAGTACTTTGAAGTAAGGGAGCGGTCAGTACCTCTGCAGAGGCGTCACTCAGAGCAGATGGCCAATGGGCCAGGCCACCCACCCCAACGACAGCTGAGCGCCCCTCATGTAACCCGAGGAACCTTTGGTGGTCCCCTGAGTGACGCCCTGTGGGCCCAGGGTCGGGGCAGAGAAAATGTAGACACATCAAGGATGCAAGCACAACGCCCTGTGGACAGGCAGACTCAGGTGGGTCTGGTCCCTCATCCCCAGGTCTTCTGCAGTCACCCCAAGAGTCCAAAATGCCCTGCCCTGGGGCATTATGTCCCTGGCTCCAGTGACGCCCCTTGTTACACAGAGTGATGGTGAATGGGGAAGAGTGGAGCCACACAGGACCATGTGGCTGGCCACTGCTATGCTGGGGACTCTCAGTGCTAGGGTCTTCTCCAAAACAACCTTTAAAAACACGCATTTCCACATGCCCAGAGTCACGGCGTCTGACGCATCCTACCAGGTAGAAGGTACAGTCCCTAGTTTGCAGACAAGGCTCAGCGGGGGTCACAGAGATGTTCCTTTAGACTCACAAGGTCACACAGCTGTAAGTGCTCCTTGCCTGGACTTTGTCTAAGCTACCTCCCTGTAGATTCCTTTGTGCTCCTGAGGACAGTCCCTCCCCCTCCCTCTTCCATGTTGGGCAACAGCAGATCCCTCTTTTGTTACCTAGTGGCTTTGGTAGACTAAATCCGGAGAGCCTTGGGTGCTCTGCCACTGAAGGTGTGGCCGCAGAGCCCATCCTACCTGGAAACAGCGCTCGGCTGATCATGCCCGGCATGATCATCAGGCCCATGGGCAGCATCTTTAGGTAGCTGGCTAGGATGGAGCCTGCCTTGGCGTGGTTCAGGTTCCGGGCAGACAGGGACCGCTGCACGATGACCTGGGGCACAGAGGGGAAAGAAACGAGTCTCAGCCTTGGGAACGCCTTTATCAGCATCTCCTTAGCGGGCCTTGTAAGGCGACACAATGGGATTATCCCTAGACTCGCAGGAATGCTCACCTGTTCAGCTGTCCTTATCCCAGGGAGCCCATCTCCCTGTCCTTCCAACAGGGAAGCATGAGTCCCCTGGTGTTTGTCAGAGCCAAAGAGGACCTCGGTGTGTTGGACTCCCAGACCCCCCCCCCCACCACCACCACCACCTTCTGGACCCTCATGAACACAGACATTCACATCAATCCTGGGAGCAGAAGTTGATATTGACTCCATGACAGGGCAGAGCCCTAAACCCTAGGCTGAGGGAAATGGGCACCTCGGTAGGAGTGATGGTTGCTAGGTGAATCCTGATGGCCTCGGTTTCCGGATCTGCAGAATCGGGCTGGGCACATGAATAAGTGGCATTTGACATCTGCTGTTTGATTCTGCTGCTGGTTAGAACTTTTTCCTTTTTTTTTTTTTTTTTTTTTTTCCTTCTGTGTTTGAGACATTGTCTTACTCTGTAGCTCAGGGTGGCTTGGAATTTAACTGTAGCCTATGCTGGCCTTGAACTCACAACAGTCCCCCCTGACTCAGCCTCCCAATGGGATTTAAGGCATAAGTGACCACATCTGGATTTGATTCTGGCAAAAGTGGAAGGTTGGGGGTGTATCCCTGTGAGAGTGCCTTGCTTCCCAAAGGTTCCGGGCAGCCTTGTGAGGCCAGCACGTGTAGGGCGTGTGCGGGTCACTGTTCAGAGCAGCTGTTCTGCTGGCACAGCTTGCTCACAGGGTTATACAAGTGTAACTCTGAGACATGTTATTCCCGTGGTATCTCGTTGATTGTCACCACCTGTGACTCACAAATAGGAAGTAGCTGTAATAATCACTTCCTTCACATATGGCTGCTAACACTGCCCCTTCAGTGCAGGGCAGCACACCATTCCTCTTCTCCCACTGTCTCCCTGCAGGCCAGTGAGGGTGTTGCAGGGAGGCCCTGGCGGAGGCTTGCCCTCACCGACCTGAAATGATCACAGTTCCGAGACTCCAGCCGCATGAGCGAGAAGCCCCGATTTTTCTGAGCCTGTAACCTGTGCTCTTCTTTCATTGACAGGACACATTTGACTCCATTATTTCAACCTGAGCAGCTGGCGCTGTGACAGATGCTGTTGCCCCAGATGGGAACAGTACAGGGATGCCCTCACTACCCAGCTTACTCTTTCCTTCTGGGGAGGCCTGCACTCCCATCCCTGGCTGGGCCACTTCACCTTCCAGGGCTGTGTCTCCTCATCTGAACATGGGTCACTGCCACCCAACCAAGTATGGCTTCAAGGATGAAGCTGGTCCCTTTGGCGCCTGGCTCCCCAGGGCCCTGGGTTGCTTTCGTAGTCATGACTGTGGTGGAGGATGTTGCTGACCGACAGGAAGACAGTCCACCTCTTGCCACACCTGTCAGCTGGGTACAGAAATCCAGGGAGAGTAAGGCCTGGGAGGGGTGGTGGCTTTAGCAGAGCCCATGTTTCGTTTGCTATCGTCCTGTTTTCTGGGTTTTTGTCCGTTTATTTTTAAGACAGGTTCTCACTTATGTCACCCTGGTTGACCTGGAACTCACTATGAAGACCAGGCTAGCCTTGAACTCACAGAGATCTGCCTGCCTCTGTCTTCCAAGTGCTGGGTTTAAAGGCGTGTGCTACCACACCCAGCCTACTATTGGTTTTCTGATGACAAAACGGTCACTTACTGTGGGTGGACATGTAGCTAGGGAAAAGCATGTAGTTCAGCATGCAGGGTAGAGTTCAGTCAGACCTTTAGGTGTCAGGGAAGGCCATCTGAGACCCAGGGTCTGGGATACCAAGGCCTGGCATCCTATAGCAGACCCAGTCCAAGGTGAGGCCAGGGAGGCATGGCTGGTGCTGTGACCACCTAGGGTCTGCATGAACCGTCCTCCGCATCCCTGGTGGCCCTCTCTAGGCCTCGTGGGCTCTTTACCTGCCCTCATCCAGCCATGAGGGCAGGATGGATGCTGACTCATTGGCCTTCATGGGAAATGCTTCCAAATGACATTCTACCCAGAGATGTGGGGCTGGGCTGGGCCTGCCTGGTGAGAGGAAACAAGAGGTGGCGGGGATTAGGGCCATCTACTCCCCTAGCAGGCCCTCCAGGCTGCCTTTCACCCTCCTGGATTGGCCCCCAGTTCTCAAAGGAAAAGTGTAGCGCCTGCTTCAAGCCACCTGAGAAGCCTGGGCAGGAGATAAAGGCCACATGGGGACCTCAGGCATCTGGGGTCCCAGAGGCGAGCAGCCCTGCTTGAGAACAGGTTACCAAGGGGAAGATGAAGGCCTAGCCTCCCAGTGCCTCTGTGCCTTCCCAGCCCATATGGATTCCCACTCCTGGAAATCTGTGTGAAATGTTTCTCCAGTTGGTGAGCATCAGGTCTGTCTCTAGGCCTTGATGTTCAGCCTGTGAGTGGAGCTGGCCCTGCCGGACTCACGGGGAGGCACGTGTGTGTGTACATAAGACCCTCTGTAAACTGTTACAGGCCCTCACTAGCTGCTGGCCATGGCCTTGTTGACTTATCCTATGGTGGGCTTAGTGTGAGTGGGGCTCTAGGCACCAATGATGAGTGGACCTATGCCCGTCCCAGGACCCTCCCCTGTTCCTGGGACTTCTCTAGGGTTGCCTACAGCCTTCAGGAGAGCCTGGGCAGACATTGATCCCTCATGCCCAGAGAAGGAAAGTGGCTTGTCTGAAGTCATCTGGAGGGTTCACGATCAGGAGAGGTCAGAATTACCTCATCCTCCTCAGAAATCCAAGCTCAGATGGAGGCACTGCCACCAGCCGCCCCGACTGGTCCCTCTGTCCATATCTAAGCCTGTTTGCAGATGGATGGGCTGGGGCACGAACCACAAAGGGGAGAATCATTCCATAGTACAGACGGGAAAACTGAGAAGCCTCTGGTGAGTGGCCGAGGCAGACCAGGCTGTCCTGGTCTATGCAGCAGGGGTCCTTTGCCTTCCTATCATGCCATCCAGACCTCCTTCTCCTTTGTCTCTCCAGGGCCAGCAGTTCCACCGACATGGGGGCACTACCTCAAGGACCCCAGGGCCTCCCCGTTACCGGCCTGCTGCAGATGGCACCCAGAGCTCTCCCAAGAAAGCAAGCCCAGCCACAGCAGGCCCCCACCACTGGCAGCCCAAGGGTGGCCCAGCACCCCGAATGCTACCAGATCCTGGGAGTCCAAGGCCAACCCGAAACACTCGCCTCCGAGCAGAGCTCAGGGCCACCGAGGAGCATCCAAGTCCCTTTGGAATCCCATACTCAAAATTGTCCCAGTCGAAACACCTAAAGGCGAGAGCAGGTGGCAGCCAGTGGGCCCCATCCGACTCTAAGCGCAGGGCCCGTGACCACAAGGAACCCTAGCAGCCGAGCTGGACCCCAACCCCACCCCAGAGGGCAGCAGGTGGGGGTGGGCAGTGTTGACGCTCACCTGGTCAGTGCACCAGTACCAGGTGGCCATGATGGTCAGACCAAAGGTCATCCCAGTCCATGGGAGGTCTCCTGTGGACGGATCCCGGAACATGTGCATGGCGTCTGCTCGAGGCAGATGGCAGGTGGTATTGGGAATGGTCCTGGAGGGGATGGCCTGGGCATATGCCGCCTCCAGCTGCTCATAACCACCGATCTGGTTGAAAGCTGGAGGGTTGGGCAGAATGGGTTGGTTTTGGTGGCCCTGACTCCCTACTGCCCTCATCTCCCAGATAACTTCATGCGTCAAACTGGAGTCCCTACCTCACCTTGCCTGCTCTAGGAACGGCTGAGGTTTAAAAAAAGAAAAAGGGTGAAATAGAGTATTTTATTTGTATTTAAAATAACTATTAAATGAGCATTTTGCACATGGGCCCACAGTGTCCTGTTGGCCAGCAGGAGTCATGGCTAGTCTCTGGAAGCCTGCTGGCCTCAGGCTGGGGTTCTCTGCCAGTCTTCGGACTGGCCCTTCAAGGAGGTGGAAGTGGTTTTCTCGGTATTTGAGTCATCTAGTATTGAAGCCATGACCTGGGCTTCTGAAGGCTGTGACTTCACCAGAGCTGAGACACTGCTGGCATCGTGGTCCCTTCCTTCTAAGACACAGGAAGGGAGGCAAAGACTCCTCTGAGCCTCATGGTTAGCCTCGCAGGTAGGGCTCAGGCCAAGGGTCTTTCCTCTGAGTCCAGAACACGTCCTATCTACCTCAGGGTTGGGTGGTGCAAGGCCAAGCCCTGGCCTGTCTGTCCAGCCTGTGCCTGGCCTGGTCCCTGGCCTGCAGTAGCTTCTGGAGACACCGGGGCTGCTACCCTGGGAGGGGCACACCTGATGGAGGACAGCTTCTGGCATCACCCCAGGTCCCCTTTCCCAGCAGGGTGTGCGCTAGGAGCCTAGATAGGCCAGAGTGTTTCACCAGGAATCTGTGAGGAGGTCCGGGGTCAGCCTCTGCCACAGGCTCTCAGACTCTGAGCTGAGGCCTCACCTTTAAAGCCACCCACCTGAAGACCTGTCTTTCCTCCCTGCCTCCCCAGCTCTTTCCCTCCCAGGGCATCAGTAGAACTCCCGTGTCTGTCTCTAGACCAGTGTTACCTGTCCAGCATACCTGCTTCCCTGCAGGCTTTTGTCTGGCGGGAGACAGCATCACCTCCTGGGACTCTGTACATGACTTTAAGCGCTGGATGAAACACCTCTTGCAATCTTGTGGTCTGCTAATTGTGTGCCTGCACAGCTGCCTACCATGGGGCCTGCCTAGCCCTGAGGGAGCCTAGTCAGCACCTCACCACTGCAGAGCCCATTGGCCTAGGCAGCCAGCAGGCGGGCAGATCCACTGTGGCTTAACCTAAAGAACTCTTCAGGGTGTTGGGACAGCCCACCCTTGCCCAGTCCCCAGACCTCACCTTTGATTGCCAGGATGACCGCGCCCACCACCATGATGACCGTCTGCAGGGCATCTGTGTAGATCACGGTGGCCAGACCCCCTGCCGGGAACAAGGTTGCTGGAGTAAGTGTCCCGTCCCTGAGCCAGGAGAAGCTGTCCGATGACCATCACCAGAGCTCCCGGTGGGTCTGCTGTCCTTGGGGGCGGGTGGGCACCAAAGCACCTAAGCATTTAGCCAGGGCCCCCATCCCCATCTGATCACCCGTGAACTGGCTACTCCCAGGGGCTCCCCATGCTGTGGGAACACTTCCCCTGCCTGTATCCCAGGCTCCTTGTTCCTGCTGAGCTCTCGGGAACCATACCTGCAATGGTGTACAGGGCTGTGATGGCGAGCGTAAGGATGGTGGACAGGTAGAAATTCCAGCCCAGGCAGATGTGAACAAACAGGGCTCCTGCGTACAGGTCAATCTGAGGAAGGCAGAGTTGGGCAGAAGTCAGACATCATAGTGAGATGCAGGGCTCAGGGTTCGGGTGCTGTACTCACTGACTTGTGACCTGGCCTCAGCCATCTTCAAGTGTGGATGTCCCAGGGAAGAGGAATAGAGAGACCACACACACACACACACAAACTGTGCATCACCTGGTGGGGTGATTGAGGGTGGGAGAGAGAACTAGCTGTGGACAGCTGTGTGTCATGTTCAGATGTATGGCGGATGTTACTGTCACAATAAAATTCAAAGTGGCCGGAGCCCACCAGATAGCAGTGTTGTCGTTGAATTTGGCCCCTACCCAGGGGATACAAAAGAGCTTTGTCCCCTTAATTCCGTAAGGGACCATGACCAGGAGGCGTCCAAGAGGAACTCCTCCAGAGACTCAGAAACTGAGCCCCAGAAATGGCTGGAAATAGTGCAGAAGACAATCTTGTTGCCCTTCAGCCAAGTTTACCTGAGATAGGTGTGCCAAAGGCTGGTCCCAGGGCAGCGGGGCGCATGGGGGGGGGCACGGGGGGGGGGACCTCCACCAGCTGGGGCCTGAGCAAGTAGAGCCCAGGCTTTAGGACCAGGACTGGGAGAATGGGCTCTACCCTGTCCACTCTTGTTTCCAAACCTGCCATTCTGTGTTGAGTGAGCCATGGGAGGACAACTCAAGTACCACCTTTGGGACCAATAGGTCCCTGAGAAGGTGCAGGGCCATGGGTCACCCTAACCTGCAATTGAATCAAGTTGGCACAAAGCCCAGCCTTCCTGCGGCCCAGGAGATGTGGGTCCCAGACCCTTCGAACTCCCTCAGGGCCTGGCTGTTAAAGCAGTCAGCCTGGCCCTAGGTGCCATGATCTAGGCCCCAGGGATGGTACAGGATGTCGGAGGGGAATACAGTTCAATGACCCTGTTCCTTAAAACCTCTCCCCATACACTTCCCTTATGTCTCTCTAAAGCCTTTTCCCATATGCTCCTGCCCCCATCCACGCCTCTCATCTCTACCTCTCCCCTACCATGTATACACACACAGCACCAGCACCATATTCTTATGCCCAGTCCCCCTCACACCTCTCCCTGCTGGCTCCTTTCTGCATTTGAGAGATCTACCCGTCTGGAAACTAATCTGGTGTGTTCAGCTAACTACTGATGCTTTCATTTGGGCCCTTGGCTTTGGGGGTGTGTGTAGGGGGAGCAGAGTGGTATAGGAAAGACAAGGGCGAGGTCAGCCTTCAGCTTGAGTAGAAATGCTACGTGTCAGAGGAGAAAGACCCTACTTAGTGTGACTGAAGGGGCTGAGGCTCGGGGAGGGAAGGGACTCTTGAAAGCCAGGCCCCTTCCAGAGCTCTACACCTGGCATTGCCAAATGAGGCTTGGCCAGAAGTAAGACTGCGTCTAGGAGAGGCGGCTATTCCAAGAGTCCCCTGCCTGGCTGTTGCCCAGCGGCTCACTTCCAGCACTGTGCTACCTCTAGGCTTCTAGCTTCCTGGGCCTGGGACGGTCTGCTCTCTGCTTCTTACCTTCCAGGCTCCCCATTCTGACCCACACTTTGTCCTCCCTGCCTTCCCCGCCTTCTACCAGAACAGCTGAAAAGGGGTTGGGAGGCCAATGGCACAGAGGTTTGGGGTAGGGCTCTGGTCATCCATCATCCAGGAGGAATCCCACAGTCCCCAGAGAGACCCAGGGAGGAGCTGCAGGCGCTGGTGAGGCCTGCCTGAACCTCAGCTGCCCAGCCTAAGCGTCCACCTCGTACTAACAGAAGCTAATGCTGTGAGGACATGGGCTGTCCTCGGTGGCCCAGTCCTGTACCTTCTGAGCAGGTCACCTCCTCCTGGGTCATCACGGTCCTTTCTGTTAAGTAGGGCATCAGGTGTGGAACAGACTTGCTTGTTTCCAGCAGCACTCAGGCATCCCTGCGGCCCTCTCCACTCGCCACCCACTAGCCTAACATTAAAGGTCCAGAAGATGGGGACCCTCCCTGGGACTTCCTGTCTGTTGTGCTACCTTTTGTTAGTGATCTGGGGGAAGCCACGGAGTCTAACCTAACTCCCCAAAGACACAGGTCGGGGGTGGAGGCCAAGAGAGTGGAGGAACTTGACTATCATGGCAAAACCCAGAGACATTGTCAAAAGGACGGCACTGGGCATCCTCGTCCTAGAGGGAGGGCCACTCCCACTCAGGCCTGAGGCAAGCCAGGCCTCTGCTGCTGCTGCTGTCAGTTCTGACCGGCCCACACTCACCGGATCACAGGCCTCCCTTCTACCCCTTCCCCAGCAACACCGCCATACCCTGCCAAGCTCTCTACAGGGATTCCTTGCCAGCTCTTGTGCCCGGCTGGTTCTCTGAGCCCTGTTGTCCCAGAAAGCCCTTACCATCTTGCCTGCCTTGATAATGGATACATGTCTGTGTGCCAGGCACATTCTGAGTTCACATATGCCTGTTATGGTTCCTCTAATGCTCACAGCCCCTCATAGACGATTGTCGACATGGGACAGCAGTTACGTTGCTTAAAGTCCCATGGTCCCAGGAAGCAGACGAGGCCATCTTTTCCTGCTGTGGGACCCTGGGCCTTCAAGCTTCTGGGGTTCCCCAAGGAGCTCAGTGTTGAGCTCAGCGCTCTCCCCCTGCCTCACAACTCACCCTGAACTCACTGGACAGGAGGGTGAGAAATGGGGAGGGGGACACCGGCAAGGGGCAGCGCCACTGGGCTCGCGGCTCGGAGCTGAAGCACCAGTGTTTCCAAAGGATCCTCGCTCCATCTCCACCTGAAGGAAATGGGCCCTTCATGCCGTGTCCCAGGAGCTGACGGCGGCTGGGGGTCTGTGCCCGCTCCTCGCCATCCTTCCCCCTTTCTCTCTGTGCTCGTTCCTCTGTGGAACAGCACAGAATTTCTGTGAGCCCTCCGGGGGTCACCTATGCTCCCTATCTAGGGCCTTGGCCATTTTGTGGGGCTGTCTCAGGTCGGGTAAGGTGGCTCAGAAGAGGACTGCTTGTCTTTGCCACACACTGCCTCTCACCACCGCTGCCACCGAGGGCTCTTTCCAAATGCCCATCCCGTTTTCCCTCCCTGCCCCTTGCCGGCCCTGCCGCCCTGCCTGTGCTTACCTATGCAAGGAGAAAAAGAGGATGCCCAAAACTGCCGGGCAGGGGACTAGGCTTCCAGGCCCCAGCTGGCTCCCTGTTTCTTTTCCTTCCTCCCTCCCTTCCTTCCTTCCTTCCTTCCTTCCTTCCTTCCTTCCTTCCTGTTTTTTTAATTATTATTTTGTTTTTGTTTTTTTTGAGACGTGGCTTCTCTGTGTAGGTCCAGTTGTCCTGGAACTCACTCTGTAGACCAGGCTGGCCTCGAACTCACAGAGATCCTCCTGCCTCTGCCTCCTGAGTGCTGGGATTAATGGCACACGCCACCGCTGCTGCCCGCGGGCTCTCCTGTTTCTATTTCCACCTCTACGATCGCTTCCTCACTAGGATTCTGCTGCTCTGTCTGTGTACAGGGTCTGTCTGGAAAGTGCATTCGGGGTTAGCCTGCTCACCCACACCCAAACACAGGATAGGCACATGGTAAGTGGCATGTTTCCCTAGATCAGGGGATGGCATTGAAGCCTGCCGGCCAAACCTATCCCATCCCATGGCACTAGTGTCCATAGTTGGCAGAGCTGGGTCAGGACAGAGACTGTGTTGTCCAAGACTGAAGTAATTTACTCTCTAGACCCCACTGGGTTAAAAAAAAAAAAGAGCCAATTCCTGGGTGTTGTCTCCTTCGATCCTATGGGCAGTGTGGGCACACAATGGCACTGGGCTTATCAATGAAGGGAGATGGAGATGGAGAATACACTCTTTCTTTTCTTTCTTTTTCTTTTTTCTTTTGGTTTGTTTGAGACAGGGTAGCCCTGGCTGTCCTGGAACTCGCTCTGTAGACCAGGCTGGCCTGGAGCTCAGAGATCTGACTGCCTCTGCCTCCTGAGTGCTGGGATTAAATTCGTGTGCCACCACCGCCTGGTGAGAATACACTCTCTGTTTGATTTACTGAGACAGGGTCTTACTCTGTAACCTAGGCTGGCCTTGAATTCATAGCAATCCTCCTGCCTTTCAGATGCTGGGATTACAGGGATGGGTCACCACACTCAGCTATGACTTTCTAAATCGATTATTCATAATCCCAGAAAATGTTGAGGTTGTGAAGAAAGAAGGAGAGAAAATAAGAGGTGACATCTGCAGGCACAGGGGTAAGAGAAGAGAGATTTGAGACCCCAGAGAGGTGAGGCGCAGCATGCATCCCCAGGGATGAGTGTTTGTTGGGGGACCATAGCGAGTGCAGAGCCTTGAGGCAGAAGCTTGCCTGGTGTTTGTGGAAGTGCATGGAGGCCAATATGGCTGACGTGTGGCGTGCAAGTCTAGGGGAGAGGGAGAGGTAATGTCAGTGAGGCGGCATGAGTGGTATGATGGATCACCAATGGGCCATGGTTAGCCTGTATCGAGGGGCATGTGATGTCACACTTCACTTCCCCTTTTCCAGAACCCCACAGTGATGGAACTGCACTCGGACTCTTGGCTCTGAGCACTGGTTGTGATTTTCCACACCTGCCGTGGTAGATCTTCTGCATGCTGGTGCTCCTGTCTGAACAATAGCAGCAGGAGGGCCCTGTGACCTCTGCCTGGACAAGCTGTTCAGACAAGCAGGGCGTTCCTGGGCTCTGTGTCTGGGCCTACTGTGGCCCACGCACTTCAAATAGCTCCACTCCGAAGCCAAGACCCAGGGCGGGCCCAGCCTCTCCCAAACCAAGCGCAGCAATTAGTGCCTCCTCCCGCTTCCCCTCAGCCTCTGCAGGCAGCCAGCCTGGTGCTGAGGCAAGGTCCTGACGTGACTGCTCCCCATTTACAGCTGGCAACTCGGAGTCACCCACAAGGCAGAGTCTGAAGCCACATCCTGGCTGTTGTGGTTCTGACAGAGACCTGGATCTTAGCTGACCTTGGCCTAGTCACCGCGACCTTGGTGAGGGACTCACCAGCTGCTGGATGGGCTTGTCTCTCAGGCCCCTCCTAGGTACAGGGCTTCCCTCTGCCCTCTGAAGTCCTGCCCAGTGGCTCACTTGGAGTCTCCAAGCGTGAGGCCTTAGATGGGAAAGGAACCACCCCATTTGGTCCATTTCATTTTCCTTCTCCCCCAGCTTAACTGAGAGATTCTGCAAAGCTGGCCCTAGCACCCCCTGCTGGTAACCCACCAATTCTGGGGCTCTTGGACCTCTCACAGCCTAAGGCTGCAGTCTCCTGTCCCTCCAGAGCAGTCTGTCTGTCCCAGAGCCAGGGGTGGCACTTGACTGTTGTTGTGAATGTTAGACTATGCCTGCCAGTGTGCCTTGGTCCCCCCACTTCTCATGGCCAGGCTAGCTTCTCCTCACAGGCTCCTACCCCAAAGGCGTTCCTAGTGATGGCCTCCTTCTCTTTCCTTGGCATCTCCCTAACTCTCACATCCCTTTCCCCACTGAGGCCCAGTCCCATCTCTTCCTCACCGGAGCCCCGGGGTTGTCTGTCTTGTGTATCCTTCCACTCCACCCCCCATACACACACACACACACACACACACACACACACACACACACACACACACTGTAGAGTGGGCCCTGGGCAGGCCAAGGTCAGGCCTCTGCCTGGCTTCCAGGAGGTAGGTTTTGGAAGAAAGGGGGTGGGGGTTAGAGGATAGTGGGAGGGGGACAGTGAAACTCAAGGCCAGGTCCCTCAAATTGGAAAGGAATCCCCAAAGAGAGAAAATCCGTCATGATTCTCTGGGAGCATCTAGAAAAGACTGTGGTATGATGTTGCTGATGCCGTGGGAAATAGCACCCACCTCTCTGGGTCCTGAGAACTGCCTAGGCTGCCTCCATAGGAGGCAGAAGACTAGGCTGGTCAAACTCCCTCAGTCACTGACTCTTGCTCAAGCTCCTCCCAGGAGCCTGCAGCTGATGGAGGCTAGGCAATCCTGAGGAATTGTAGTGGGCCTACCACAAAGCCACGGACCTTCCCTCCAACCTCAGGTTCCCTATCTCTAAAAACCAGGTGCTTGCAACAGACAGGCCCTGAGTTCCTCCTATTCTGGCGCTGGAAGTGGGTTTGATATTTCCAGGGCCAGATCCTAAGAGAAAGTTGTAGGCAGGCTGGGGACCCAGTTAGACTTAGAGCATGGAACTGGCAGGCACCATGAGGCCTTTGGCTCCCTCTAGTGGTAAATCCTGGCTGCTCCCCCAACACACTCCAGGGTTTCTTTCTGTAGAACAGCTCTGGCTGTCCTGGAGCTCACTCTGTAGACCAGGCTGGCCTCTAACTCAGAGATCCGCCTGCCTCTGCCTCCCAAGTGCTGGGATTAAAGGCATGTGCCGCCACCACTGCCCGGCACAACTCACCGATATCTTGGTGAAGACAGACAGGAGCAGGGACAGGACAGATAGGTACATTCGTATGCGCTGACCGCCGAAGCGCTTCTGGATGTATTCAGGCAAGGTGACAATCTGGGGAGGCAGAGGGGTTGAGAGCTAAGTGTTCTCAAG